>NW_003852485.1:1770243-1773314 GCF_000181295.1 Otolemur garnettii | reverse complement strand
AATATAAATATTTTATACTATTATATGCCAAATAAGTAAAACATATGAATAGTGTGTACTGAAATTCTAGTCTAGTTTTAACAAAACTGAGTAAATAAAAATCAGACATGCATAGATTTTATAAACCCTCACTCACTGCCTATAACCTACAAATACTTGCATATATAAACCAACACTTATGATATTCAGGTAGTTCCTATATGTTTAATTGTTCATTGTTAAGAATGACATGTGAAAATAATATCTGACCAAAACCAAGAGAAGCATATCCAAGCATTTTATATGTAGACATAAGTAAAGCAATACGAAACACTTAAAAAGATTGTAAGCAATCCACTGAAGATTTAAAAGAAGACTCTCCCCCTCAACTGAAAGAATTTAGGGAAGATATATGAAGAAGGTGGTATTTAAAATGAACTTAAAGCAAGGGTAAGCAAACTTATTTTTACAAGGGTGCAGATAGTACATATTTAAGGATCTATGGGCCAAAAAGGCAAAATTGAGAATATTATAGGCCATTTAAAATGAAAATATTTAAAAACATAAAACCCTTTTTTAGTTTGTAGGATATACAAAAAGAAGGCCAAAAGATGGGTTTGGGTACAGGCCATAGTTTATTAACCTCTGATTTAAAGTAAGGCATTGATTGAGAAAAAAGAATGTTCTGATCCGAGAAAAGCATAAGCAAAAGCACAGAGTTGCATCTCATTGGAACGTGAACAGGCATGGGAGGAAGTGATGGAGATAAAACTGGAAACATGTAGGCTAGATCGTGGAGGACTTAACATGATCTGGCAAAGTTTAGTTAAGGGAAATTATTGGTACCATTTATTTTTTAAAACATACTTTTTTAAAATTTCAGAATACTTTGGGGTAGAAATCCTTTCATTACATAAGTTGTTTTATAACATTTGGGTCAAATTTGTAAGTATGCGTGTCACCAGATAGTGTTCATTATACCCATGTAGTACATTTCCTTATGTTCACATAGGGTTGATTGATTGGTTCCAATTTAACAGTGAGTACACGTGTTGTTTGTTTTTCCATTTATATGACACTTTACCTAGAAGAATGGTCTCCAGTTCCATCCAAATTAATACAAGAGGTATTGATTCACATTTTTAATGGCTGAGTAGTACTCCATGATGTACATATGCCACAGTTTATGAATTCAATCATGTATGGATGGATGTTTGGTAACATTTATGGATTACTTAGTATAAATCAATATTATGCTGTCTGGAGTCTGATTCAAGATTCTGTATTCTAACCTTTCTCATTTACTGCTCCTTCTGAGCATCATTCATTTAACAGTTGTTTGTTTAGTGCCTACTATAGGGTAATTGGGAATGTGACAATACATGTGAAATAGTTATTATTCCCAAGTTGTTTATGGTTTTTGGAGCATAACTTATAAAAGGATAGAAACAAAAAGAATCTGTAAATGTAGTCACACAAACTTAGGGGTGACTTCCAAAGTTTCTTTTTCTTTTTAAAGGTCATCAAACATATTTTAAAAGCCTCTTATGTAATAGGAGTTAGTTGCCATTTACTGTATGTATAGTTAAGTATAACTATCCCTATAAAACACACTCGAACATACAGCAACGCACACAAACATGTCAGAACCCTGGGTCATAAGAGGGTTTAGGAAGCTGAAGCAATACAGAGGAGCTATAAGTCTCTGAGCAGTTTGGGCCATGAGCTGCTTTACTAACTAGCAGGTCCCCATGTGCCATCAGGTGGAAATACAAACAAACATCTATAATTTTCTTTTTCTAGATATGCACCTGACTACTATTGCTGGGTAATAAACCACAATCTTAGCACATTAAAACAGCACCCATTTATCTCACAGTTCTATGGGTTAGAACCTTGGACAGACTCAGCTGGTTTTTCTGCTCAAGGTCTCTTATAAGATCCTCTGAAATCAAGATGGCACCCAGGTGAACTGGTATCTGGAGGATCTGGAGAAGATTCCTCTTCTAAGTTCATTCACATTGTTGGTAGAATCAAGTCCCTTGCAGTTGTAGGACTCAAGTCCACCTGACTTTGGCACCTCTCATCTGGGGACAGCATTCTGCTCCTAGAGATCACTCAATTTCCTTTTGTCATGGTCACCTCTGTCCATAAGAGTGCAGCTTATCAAGTCCTTCTGTATTTGGAATCTCCCTGCTTTCACCTTTAGCCACCAATTGGAGGAAGCTATCTGTTTTCTTATTGTTGGTATTTCCTTGATTTAAAAAAAAGTCAATAGATTTAGGGAGGTACAAGTGTTTTTTTGATATATTGGTTTGTATAGTGATGATGTTAGGGCTTTCCATATTGTATATTATAGAAAATAGATAATTTTTGACCCTTTACCCTAGTCTCCAATAGGTAATTTTAACCCTTCCCCAAGAGTCTCCAAAGTCCATTAACACAACCTGGTATGACAATGCTTACCCATCATTTAACTCCCGCTTACAAAAGAGCATATGCAGTATATATTTTTTCACGCCTGAGATACTTAGGAAAATGGTTTCCATTTTCATCCAAGTTATTACAAAAGACTTTATTTCATTCTTTTTTTATAGCTGAGTAGTATTCCATGGTATGTGTGTGTACGTATATATATTTATCAACTCCTCAGTTGATGGGTTCTTAAATTGATTCCATATCTTTGCAATTGTGAATTGCCCTGTCATAAAATTAGGAGTGCATATGTTTCTTCTAGGATTTTTATTGTTTCATGTCTTAGATTTAAATATTTTATCCATCTTGAGACAGTTTTTGTAAGTGTTGAAACATGTGAGTCCAGTTTCAGTCTTTTAAATATGGTTATCCTGTATTTATTGAGTAGGGATTGTTTTACCCACTGTATGCTTTTGTTTGGTTTATCAAAGATCAGATGGTAAATAGAAACTGGTTTCATCTCTTGGTTTTCTATTCTGTTACATAGATGTATTTCTCCTTTTTGTGTGTTAATACCATGCTGTTTCGAATACTGTAGATGTGTAACATAACCTAGTGTCTAGTAGATTGATGCCTCCAACTTGGCTTTTATAACTGAGAATTGTGTTGGCTATACA
>NW_003852485.1:1766532-1769222 GCF_000181295.1 Otolemur garnettii | reverse complement strand
TATGGTCCAGGGCTTTTTCCTGGTTGGAATATTTTTTAATTATTTTTTTCCATCTCAGTGTTTGATATTGGTCAGTTCAAGAGATCTATTTCTTCCTAGGGAGATGGTGTGCTTCCAGGTATTTGTCTATTTTCTCTACATTGTCGAATTTCTGAGCCTAGACTTTCTTGTGGTAGTCAGAGTAATCTCTTGTATCTCTGTGGTAATGGTTGCTATTTACCCTTTATCATTTCTGATTGAGGTTATTAGAGATTTTACTTTTCCATTTATAGTTAATCTGGCCAAAGTTTTATCACTTTTATTTTTCTTTTCAAAAAACCAGCTTTTTGTTTCATTAATTTTCTGAATGATTCTTTTGTTTTCCATTCCATTTATTTCTGATTTAATTTTTGTTATTTCTCTTCTACAATATTTGGAATTGGATTGTTCTTCCTTTTCCATTTCTTTAAGATGGTTCATTAGGTTGTTGATGTGCTCTTTTTCTATTTTGTGGAGGTAGGCATCTAATATGATACCTTTCCCTTTCAGTAGCCCTCAGCTTTGGATAGGTTGTAGCTTCATTGTTCTGTTTAAGTATTTTAACAATTCCTTCCTTTATCTCTTCCTTCACCCAACTGTCTTTCAACATAAGGTTGTTTAATTTCCATGCCTTTGTGCAGGAGTGAAAATTTTTGTTGGAGCTGAGTTTCACCTTTATTGCCTTATGGTCTGAGAAGATACACAGTATAATTTCAATTCTTTAATTTTGTTGAGGTTTAATTTGTGACCTAGGATATGGTCTATTTTGGAGAATTTTCCTTGAGCTGATGAGAAGAATGTATATTCCTTAGCTTTGGGATGGTGAGTTCTGTATATTTCTATTAAGCCCATTTGTTCTAGGGTTCTATTTAGGTCCCTTATACCTTTGTTTAGTTTCTGTTTAGAGGATCTGTCCATTTCTTTCAGAGGGGTGTTAAAGTACCAGCCATTATGGTATTACAGAATAATACCTATAATAACATAGAGGTTAATGAAAGAAAAAGTTCGTTCTTTATCATACTGCTCAGACAATTTAAGGTCTGTTTCATGAATCTGGGAGCTTTTAAATTGAGTGTACAAATATTTAGAATTGAAATATCCTTTGGTTGTATTATTTCCTTGACCAGTATGAATTGATCATCTTTATCTTTCTTAACTATAGTTGCTTTAAATCTACTGATGTCTGAAAATAAGTTTGCAACCTTCTTTTCTTCTGATTTCCATTTGCCTGAAATACTGCCTTCCAACCCTTCATTCTGAGTCTTGTTTTTTCTTTTGATGTTAGGTGTTTTCCCTGGAGACAATATATACATGTCTTATGCTTTTTTATCCAATCAGCCAACCTATGCCTCTTCAGTGGGGAATTCATGCCATTTATATTAATTGAGAGAACTGTTAAGTGTGGAGGTCTATTCAACTTACTATGTGAAAGTCTTTGGGTAATTTTATCCTTTGCACCACTGTGGAAGTTAGGTTTTATCTTTTAGTTTCTGGGTGTTTACCTTGCTGGTGGTCCATTGTGATGGTCAATGAGTACAATAAGTCTAAGTACTTCCTGTAGACCTGGTATTGTTGTGGTGAATTTCCTCAATGTTTGCATGTCAGGAAAAGGTTTAATTTCTCCATAGATTTTTGATACTTAGTTTAGCAGGATACACAATTCTGGGCCAAAAATTATTTTGTTTAAGAAGATTAAAAGTAAATGACCATTCTCTTCTGACATGGAAAGTTTCAGCTGAAAAGTCCACTATCACCCTGATAGTTCTGCCCCTGTAGGTCAGTAGGTACTTACTCTTGGTTGCTTGTAGAATTTTCTTTTGTCTTAACTTTGGACAGGTTCGTTACAATGTGTCTTAGAGATGCTCTATTTGTGTTGAGACAACCCAGCGTTTGAGATGCCTCTAAAAGAAGCGTTTTGGAATCTTTAGTGAAACATGAGAAGTTTTCAAGTATGATAGTCTCCACTGGGGCTTCTATTCCTTTGGGACATTCTTTTTCCCCTTTAGAGTTACCTATAATTTATATGTTTTAATGCTTTTTGAAATCCCATAATTATCTGAGACACTGTTCTGCTTTCTGTCTCTTCTTTTCTGCCTCTTTACCTATGGTAGCTAAAGAGCTTTATACTCAAGTTCTGAAATTCTTCTCCATGTTCTAATATGTTGATACTTTCTACTACATATTTTAGTCCCTGGTTGACTCCTTTACTTCCTTAAGCTCCACCATATCATCTGTATATTCTTCATGTCTTTCACCCTTTTTTGGTTCTGTTTTTCCACTTTTTCATCTATTTTCTTTGCCATCCATAGTTTAAATCCCCTTCCTGTTATTTAAACTAAATCTATGTATGTAGCCTCCTCTGCATTGGCTAACTCATGATCCCTTAGAGGGTTTGCATTGTTCTGAATTTTCATGTTGCCAGATTTTTTGTGCTGGTTTCTCCAAGATAATGTGTGCTTTCTTCTTGTTCACTTCTTTTCCTCTACTTTTTCCTCTTACTGCCTCCTTCATTTTAAATTTCCTTGCCTCAAAGCTTAGGTCTGAAGTGGCCTTTAGGTATAAGTGGCCTTAGGTATAAGATCAAAAGGAAGGAAAGGATAAAGAGCAAGAAGAGAAAAAGGTAAGAAAAAATATAGAAAAAAATAAAAGGGGTGAATGGAATGAAAAAAAAA
>NW_003852485.1:1755580-1766370 GCF_000181295.1 Otolemur garnettii | reverse complement strand
AAAAAAATCAGCAATATGTTGCAGTGAGGACCTACCAATACCATCTTTCCAAAGGCTAAAGTGGAAAAGGACATGAGCTCAAGGCCTCCTTGAGCCAGACCAATGTCATAAAATTCTAATTATACCAATGCCATGATCCCTAGCCCTCAGAGAAAAGAAAAAAAAAAAAATTAAAAAAGGAAACAAAGTTAACAAAATTAAAAGTATAATTATATATACTAAAGAAAAAAAGGCATATCCTTGTATGAGAAATTCATGTGGATGAGAAAAGTAGAAAAATATCACCAAAAGAGAGAAAAATGGAAAGAAATAAAAATGAAATAGAGAACAAAAGGGACTGAAAAATCATAACCAAAATGGAAGAGCCCTTGCTGTTGAACAAAGTAAAAGTGAAAATATATCCAAACCATATATCCAAACCAAAACCATCCATATATCCAAACCAAAACAAAACAAAACAAAAAACAACAATAGCAGGAACAAAAAAAGAAAAAAACTGAGGAAAAAAATTGGGGAAAAAGAAAAAATATGTATGTGAGTGTGTATACACACACACACACAAAGACACACACACGTACACAAATTGCAATATATTACCTGGACACACTAGGTGGTACTGTGATGTTCAGAGATAGAAAACATGCTGTTTTTACTGCATAATATTGAGGGCCAGAAGCCAGTCTCCAGTTTCAGAGGAAATTGGGCCTTGCTCTGACCTATTTGCTTCTAATCAGGACCTCGTCACTTTGCCAGCCCTCAGCTCTTATAGGATTAGGATCCAAAGCTCTCATCAGATCTCTCAGGTGGCATGTCTTGACCATTTAAACAATGCCCCTGATAACAAAGTATGCACTAGGACTCTGTAAACTATTTCTCCTGCACAGCCTTCCCACAATGGTTGTGTGTCCATAGCCACACTGATGGGACCTTCCTCTCATCTGGCACTCAATCACTGCCACCTGATGCAACAAGAACCATAGGACCGCCCTTTCTGACCTCTGGTCCTCCACAGCAGGGCTACCAGTCGACCTCTGCCTGTACCCAGCACCTGCCCTCTGTGTTGGTTCTCCTCAACTCCAGACCTCATGTTGGCTCCTAGAGTCTTATACAGCTTCACTGTGCCCCAAGAGTTATGAATCTGGGCAGGTTCTCCCAGCCTGTCAGAGAGTGGCCATCAAGGAGATATCTCTAGTCTGCCATCTTGCTTCATTGGTTTTATGGGGATTTTTTTACTTTTTAACAATGACCATTCTGATAGGTGTGAGGTCATGTCTCACTATGATTTTAATTTCCATTTCCCTTCTAGACATTTGTGTTTCTTTTTTAAAAAAGAAGTCTCTTCATGTCTTTTGTGTACTTTTTAAAATCTCAAAATATTAAAAGATACATATATTTTTAATTATGTGGATCACTTTTATAATGCTTGACTCATAGCTATACATCCATTGAATCTATAAATCACTCAGGGTAATATGGACATTTTAACAATATTGATTCTTCTAATCCATGTGCATGAGATGTTTTTTTCTATTTTTTTGTGTCATTGATGATTTATTTCATCAGTGCTTTTCAGTTTTCCTTGTAGAAATTGTTCACCTCCTTAGGTATATATATTTCTAGGTATTTGATTTATTTATTTTTGCAGCTCTTATAAATGATATTGAGTTTTTTATTTGATTCTCAGTTTGGTTGTTCTAGAATATAAAAATGCTACTAATTTATATACATTAATTTTGTAACCTAGAAATTTACAAGTTTATGTATCAGTTCTAGGAGTCATTGGAAGAAGTTTTTAGGGCTTTCAAGACATAAGTTATATTGTCAGCAAATGGGAATACTTTGACCTTCCATTGTCTGATTTATTTGCCCTTTATCTCTGTCTCTTACTTAATTGCTCTGGCTAGGCTCATGTCCTTAGACTAAGGCCATTTAATAAATTCCTTGTCTTGAGATCAGCTATTTCATATAACATAACACCACCACATGAGAAAATATCTCATCATATTCTAGGTTTTGAAAATGAGAGCAAACATTATTCAGGGGAGGGGACATTCTGTAGTGTGGACAAATGGAAAATATATACAACAAAGCAGTAAACAAATAGGAAAAGTGGTACAATAGAGAAAAGCATGTTATTTGTGGGGTCTTATGAAATGCATTATATACCAGATAAATCTGTCCTTTTCTTGTGGTAGTGTGAAGCATATGTGATTGTGTTGAACTTTTTTTTTTATTGTGTTGAACTTTAATAAAACCTTTTATTCTCTCCTATGTAGACATTCTCATCTCTATCCATAAGGCTAAAACATGAATAAGTAAGTTAACAAGTATGGAGAGCTTATTTGGACTTCCCTTTTATTTTTTATGGCCTGAAACCCCCAAATGGGACATGTTTAGCTGTAAGCATTCAGCTAACAAAACTAGTCCTTGTCTACTTTGAACATAGTGTGAATATTTTTTATTAAGCCCTAGAGCTTTCATGATGTTTAGAAGCTATTTTTTTGTGCCTTTCTAGAATTAGATAGGCAAATAACTGTCATTGACTTATCAACCTGAGAAAAAAGTGATGACTCATATGGGTTAAGAGATGTGTCACACAAGAAGTTCTAATTCTTCCACTGAGTAGCAATGTAAAAACTTTCCCAGGTAAACGTCCACTCCCTAGGTGGTTACCAGAAACTTTCAATGTGTCTTCATTTGAGAGAGAGGACACAGAACTAAAAGAAATGGATATTTTTGTATATTCTAGTTTTTTTGAGATATAATGCAAAATAACGAATTGACTCAAATCCTCTTTTGCAAGGGCGGTCAATCTCTAAAAAAGTAGCTGAGAAAGATATGTGGCTTACAGCCTCAGAAAATCTACATTCAGTTTTCCAGTTTTCCTTCAACAGTTACAGAGATGATAAAGAGATAAAAGAGTTCAACACATATTAAATTTACAAATGACTTCTTCCACTAATTTATAAATGATGATAGAACAGCTGTATCTATGTTCTATGGTAACTTTTTTCCTTACAAATTGTACATTATAGTAATGCATCAACCAACATAAAGTCAATCAAGCAGAGGCCAAAAATAAATAAATAATGCCATGGAGATATTTTTAAATACAAATTTTCTCAAATTTGAGTTTTGCTAAAACAGAGCAAGAAAGTTTTACTAATTGTAGAGGGATTTGAGTTTTGCTAAAACAGAGCAAGAAAGTTTTACTAATTGTAGAGGGATACTAGTTAAATATAAGTAAGCAAAATGGTAATGTTTTTAAAAATGTACATATGCACACAGGTTATATGTTATTTTCTAAGGTCAAACAACACAGCTCAAACAGACACTACATCTTTAGCAGTAGTTGAAATTTACTAAAGCAATGCACTGAGTGTAGTTGCCTTTTGCTATAAGGATGTTTAAAGATTTTCAGAGAAGATAAATTAAAATAATGAAAGAAAAAATAAGATCTGAGGGGAAAGCAATTGATGTCTAAAATTTTGTAATGAAAATGTTGTAAATAAAGGCACGTATCACAACAATTCCCCATTTTCCCTCTGATGGTGACTGTTGGGATACCCTGTAGGTATACCTGATAGAATCCAAGGGAAATAAAAGGGAAAAGAAATGAATAGATTTAGCATTTAAAGCCAGTGGGTCTTGTTCTGGAATAATTAGTCACTCACTATGAACTATTTTATTTCTGTGTACAACTTTACTAGAAGAAAACTTTAAATGTACTAAATGCGCTTTAATGTACTAAAAGGACACACCACTATTTAATTTCCTCTCATTTAAATGACTCCTTACTTGCTAATTTCCTTTTAGAGCAAAAGGCTATTTGTTGATACTGAGTGAGTCATTGCAAATAGCACATACACTATGCAGTCATTTTTCTCAAGTCTGTTTTTCCCAAAGTTGCCCAAAAGGACTTCCTTAAGCCCTAGACAGATGATGGAGGAAAGTGACAAGCAGACAAGAAAGAAATATGCCATATGTTGGGAAAAAAGCCATATTCAAGTGATTCCAAGTCCATAAACTAAAGAACCATACTATATGCCCCCTGAAGAATTAACTAGAACCTCCCTTGTTGCTTTAATCCTCCAAATGTCAGAGTCACTATTTTTAAAGGTTCAGAGAAATCTTATCTAGTATTATATCAGTCTGCTTTGTTAATCATTTTTCTTGTAATAATTAAATCCATTTTACTTTTTCCATCATGTAAATTAATTTCCTTCTAGCCATAAAATTTCACATATGCTTTCCCTAATATTTATACATTTATTTACTGTGTAATTAGGATGAGAGATTGTTTTGCAAATAAATTCTGATAAATTGCTCAGAATGCTATCTAAAACAAAATCAATAATCTGAATGATCATCAATTAGGGATGCTTTGAGCTAGCCTGCAGCTCTGATTGATTCAACAAGTTTGAAAGGTGAGCTCGCTTAACCTTATTGGATAAAAATCACCATGAAATCACTGGGAGGGCAGTTTTTAGAATCATTAAAATATTTCAAAGGGGGGATGGGGGATAAAAGAAAAATATTTCAAAGGAAGAAATTCTATTAAGTCAGAGTTTCTGTAAGTAATAGTTTGGTCTGCATACAGTTTCAAGTTTTAATTGCATAAATATTTGTATTTTATCTCCATTGCACTCCATAAAGTGTTTTTGAAATTTTCAAACCATATGCATTCTTTCATCTTACACTTTCCCAAATGCCCGTAATTTGACCAGTATGTTTTGCCTTCATTGCAAACTGTTTCATTGCATAAATAAACACAGATTGAAATCTCTGGTACATTTCTTAGTGCTTTTCTGGTTACTTCGTGCTATCTCCAGCCTCCTTGTTATCTACAAGAACAGCAAGACCACAGCTGCATGCTGATGTGAATTTCAAGTTAGGCAAGTGTCACTGCAGCCCTAAAGCACATCTGTAGCTTCCAGCAGACATGCGCAGGTGTTTCTGCTACCCAGAGCTCTCTTTCTCCTAGGAGTCACCACCGTGTGATCCAAATGAAGGAAGCACTAGAGCAGCAAAATGATCCTGCATGAATCATTCAAATACTGACAATAACGGATTCCTTCTAGAGCCCACAATGTATGCTATGCCTTTGCCTGAGAAAGTACTATAAATAACTAAATTGAGAATTTTTCAGTTAAGTAACTTAGAAATATGTTTCACATGCCTACTGCACAGACATTGTGATAGGGCCACGGTGGATACCCAGACAAGGTTCAGAGGCAAGAATTAACTTTAAGTGCTGTACAATCTATTTGTTAATTTAAAAAAAAAAAAAGCATGTGCAATCGAAAATTAAATAGAATAAAAATTAAATGACAAGACAATAGTTTAAAAGGTACTGTGTTTCAGCTCAGTGCTTTACAAACGGAATAATCAGTACATATTTATTGCCATGATTAATATTTTAACCAAGTTGCACATGCAAATAAGTGCCTTAAGAGTCTTGTCTTCGACCATCACTGTGAAGTATCCAGGAAGCCTGCATAGAATAATTGAGATAAGAAAACAAGGAAGGCTTGAGATAGTGAATTTAACCAAGGCAAAAACTCCCATACTCCATAGCTCTATCTATTGGAATGTATGAAAGGTGTCCTCAGAGTGACCACATCATTGTTTTTCATCTTTATGAGCAAATAAAAGAAAATGATCATTTGCGCTTCATTGAAACTGTGAAATGGTTAAAAAAAAATAAAAGGCATTCCTTATTCAACTTATCTAAAATGCCCCAGACACTGATATTTTTCTATGTCATATTTTAAACTAAGCTTTTTATTCTGAGATAATTGCCAGAAATAATATAGAGAGGTTGCATGTACCCTTTACTAATTTCTCCCAATGGTAACATCTGACAAAATTCTGCTCCAAGATAGCAGCCAGGCTATTTGCGCTGATGCAATCAAGATAAAAAAACATTTCCATTACAACTAGGTTGCCCTTATAATCACTGCCCAACCCTTAATATCTGACCTCTAACCTCTTCTCCACTTCTATAATTTTGTCACTTCAAGAAAGATATATAAAAGGAATCATACAGTATGTAATCTTTTCATACTGGGTTTTACCACTTAGCATATTTCCCTGGTTATTTATTTAGATTTTTGCATGTAGCAACAGTTGTTTTGGTTTGTTTTGGTTTGGTTTTATTTTTATTGCATAGTACACATGCACCACAGTTTGTTTCATCATTCATCAGTATTTCTGTTATGTATGGGTTTAAGTTATTATAAATTAAATAACTATAAACATTCATGTATAGGTTTTATGTGAACACAAGTTCCAGGAGTACAATCGGTGACTTATATGATGGCTGTATGTTTGGAGAAACTTCCAAATTGCTTTCCAGAGTGGCTCTATCATTTTACCTTCCCACAGCAATGTCTGAGTGACCTAGTTTCTTTAAATCCTCACCAGCATTTGGTTTTGCCAATATTTTTTATTTTAGCCATTTTGATAGATAGTGTGGTTTAATTTACATTTTCATATTGTCTGTTGAGGTCTAATATTTTTTCATGTGATTATTTCACCATCTGTGTCTTCTCTCAGTGAAATATCCCTTCATACATTCTCTCTATTTTCCAATGGGGTTGTTTGAATTTTCTACTAGAGAGCTTTGAGAGTTTTTTATATATTCCAAATACTAGTTCCTTATCAGATATGTCATTGAAAATATTTTCTCCCACACTGTAGCTTGTCTTTTTTATCTACTTAACATATGCATAACAATCATTGTTGATTTTGATGAAGATCAATTCTTGTTATTTTATGCATCACATCTTTGGTGTCAGTGTAAGAGCTATTGTCTATTCAAGATCCTGAAAATTTTCTCATTTTTTTCAGTTTTGTAGATTTACATTGTGCATTTTACCCTATGATACATTTTGGAAAAAAAATTTTTTTTGACACGAGTCTCACTTTGTCACCTTGACAGAGTGCCGAGGCATCACAGCTCACAGCAACCTCAAACTGTTGAACTTAGTGATTCTCTTGCCTCAGCCTCCTCACATGTGCCCACCACATTGCCCAACTATTTTCAGAGACAAGGTCTCACTCTGGCTCAGGCTGGCTTGAACCTGAGAGCCGGAGATCCACCTGTCTTGGCCTCCCAGAATGCTAGGATCATAGGCATGAGCCACTACATCCAGCCCCATTTCGAAAATTTTTGTATAATGTTTCAAGCTTGAGTCAAGGTTTTTGTTTGTTTGTTTTTTCCCCTATGGATAGGATGTCCAGTGGCTTCAACCCCATTTATTGAAAATGTTAACTTTCCTCCATTGACTTGCTTTTGTACCTTTGTAAAATATTAGTCAGGCATGTTTGTGCAGGTCTATTTCTAGTTTCTCTTTTCTGTTCTATTGGTTTATGCATTTATGCTTCCATTAGTCCCACACAATCTCCATTGCTGTATCTATGTATCATAATAAGTCTTGAAGTCACATAGGCTGGTTCTTTCCACTTTATTACTCTTTTTCAAAATTGTTCTAAAACTGTTATTCTTCTTTTTCATTTCTACATAAATTTTTAAAGAATCTTATCTATATCTACATAAAAAATATCTTGCTGGGATCTTGATAAGATTTGTGTTAAGCCTGTATAACAATTTGAGGAAAATTGAAATTTTGCTATTGTATCTTCAATCCATGCACTCAGTATGTTTCTTCATTTATTTAAATCTTTGATTTCTTTCCTCAGCATTGCATATTTCTAGCATAATGTTTTATACATGTTTGTTAGATTTAGGCCATTGGGTGGGTAATTAGAAACAACCTTACATCTTTAATTTTTGGTTCATCGTTAGCATATATATAATTGATTTTTGTATATTTATCTTAATCCAGTACAAATGTTTAGGTCACATTGTTTTCATTTCTAAGGTAAAGTTCAGGTTGTAGTTGAGCCCTTCACCTGGGGATGTGCTGAATACCCTCACATTGTGTGCATTAGGTGAGAATCCCGCCAATCACCCTCCATCCTCCCCTTTCTCCTTCCCCTCTTCTCCTCCCCTCTCTAGAAAATACTTGTGTTTTTCTTTTGTGTGGGTGTATAGTTGTGTATATATTGGTTTCATACCAATATTGAGTACCTTGGATACTTGTTTTTGCAGTCTTGTGAAACTTTATTAAGAAGACTATATTTCAATTCCATGCAGGTAAATACAAAAGATGTAAAGTCTTCATCTTTTCTTATAGCTGAATAATACTCCTTGGTATACATATAACACAGCTGGTTAATCCATTCATGGGTTGATGGGCACTTGGGTTGTTCCACATCTTGGCAATTGTGAATTCTGGTAAAATAAATATTCTAGTATAAATGTTCTTGTGTTAAAATGATTTTTTTTCCTTCTGGGCAGATACCTAGTAATGGGATTGCAGAAGCAAATGGAGGTCAACTTTTAGTTCTTTGAGGATTCTCCATACTTCTTTCCATAGAGATTGTATTAGATTGAAATTCTACCAGAAGTACAATAGTGTGAGAATAGACATTTTTTGCTTGCTCTATCTTAGATATTTAAATCCTAGCATTATAATTAGCTACTATGTCACTTTTTAGTATCTTTTTTTTTCCATGACAAGTCAAGACTATACCAAAATATGGTTATGTAATGGTTACATCCATGGGATTTAGAAGTAGAACTTGATTTAATTTTTCATTCTATCCATTCCTAGCAAGTTTCTTAACCCCTCTAAGCTACAGTTTCTTCATCTAACAAATGGTATAATACATTTATTCATTAATTTGATAAAATAAAATTAAATGTTTTTAAAGAATCGATAATAAAAGTTTCCATGATAGAACTGTCAAAATTATATGAGATACAGGCAAAATAATTAGCACATGGTGAATTTAAATTTTAGCTATTATCACTAATACTAGTTGATGAAATCGTGTCAAATGAAAGATTTTTCTACCATAATTAATTTAGATCTATTGTTGTCATTGGAAGGAAAAAAATGATCTTGCCCCAATCTCAAGGGATGCTTGGCAATGTCAGGAGACATTTTTGTTTACTGCAACTGGTGGTGGAGCGGGTTGTGCTGTTGGTGTAGTAGGTAGAGGCCAAAGATGCTGCCAGACAGCCTATAATGCACAGGACACCTTCCCTCATAACAAGGAATTGTTAATAATGCCCAAATGTTGTAAGTGTCAAGAGTGAAAAAGCCTGATTTAAATGGACAGAAATCTTTGTGTGACTATGTAAAAAATAGCTCATATTTTAAAAATGAATCTTCCTTTTAACTTTTGGCTTAAACAACCTTCGTTCCCAAAGATTTCTTCTTTGATTAGTCTGTCCAAATTTAGAACTGCCCTTAGTTTGGCATCCTTTCAATTATACACTGATTTGTACTTATAGATCTGAATTGGGTTTCCAGCCAGGGAATAAACGTTTGCACAAAGAAACTTCACCTTCTTGGGGAATAGCTCCATGTTGCTATTAGACCTTGCTGAGCATCATCAAATATACTTACTCTTCTTTTGACTTTTATTTTTGTGGGTCTCAGTGCACGTTACTCTTAAAACTCATGCTTCTCAGAGTTAATGACGTGACACCCTATGTATCAACAAGATTCAGTAACGATGTTAGAGAATTGCTCTTCTGCTTTCAAAACGCAGAAATTTATTTTGTTACAAGTTTAAGCCACTAATATTTTCTGTTAAAAGTACCCCAAACACAATGAATATAAAGGGACATCACCTTGATATTGAAACTAACATTTGAAAAGTGAACTTAAAATCAGTAGAGAAAATTGAGGTGATGAAAGGTATAAACTCCTTTCCCAAAATACCAGTTTAATGCAGACTATAAATTTATGCACCTCTCATGACTGTTTTGGCTTCCTGTGATTTCTCTCTGACCATTCACACTTTTACAGCATAATCCCTGGTATTTAAAAGTAAAGTTAGAAATTTTCAGGAGCTATCTCCATAACGTATTGGGACTATCACTTCAGTACCTTAACATCAAGAAGACACTAGCCAAGTACTTTACCCTCAAGTATAGCTATAACTAGACTGTGCTTCTTTTTGAATAATAAAACTTGGGGGATGCATCCTATTAAAAAATATACTCCTCTGCAGGCCTTCCATTGGTCTAAATTATTTCCATCACAGTAATCCCTTTGAGTTAAAGCCCTGGATTTATCACATGGGGCTACCAATGCAGATATGAGCATTAAGAGAGGTTACACACTAGTACTTTTCATCAACTCACCTGTAAACCAGCACGTTATTGTCTGAATCTAAAGGGGCCAATAAATCACAACCGTCTCTTCCCTGCTTCCCCAACATCAGATGGAGATTAACACATTCACTTTACTTTTTTGTTCTGTTTTTTTAAAGTAATAATTGTATGTATTTGTGATAAACAGCATGAAGTTTGTTTGATATGTGTACACATTGTGGAGTGGCTAATAAGCTAATTATTGTATGTATTGCCTCACATTCTTATATCTTTTTGGGGTGAGATCCCTTTAAAAAATTGCTCCCTAGCTGGGCATTGTGGCTGGCGCCCGTAGTCCCAGCTACTTGGGAGGCTGAGGCAAGGGAATCACCTAAACCCAGGAGTTGGAGGTTGCTGTGAGCTGTGTGATGCCACGGCACTCTACCAAGAGCAACAAAGTGAGACTCTGTCTCTACAAACAAACAAACAAAAAAATTGCTCCCAGCATTTTTAAGTATTCAGTATCTTGTTACTAACTGTAGTCAACCCTATATCCGTTAGATTTTTTAAACTTATTCCATCTTTATAACTGAAATTTTGCATCCTTTGACTAACA
>NW_003852485.1:1752617-1753536 GCF_000181295.1 Otolemur garnettii | reverse complement strand
TGGGGAAAATTCTGAGTCAAGGCTTCTTTTTTTCACTAGGTAACAAACACAAAGAAGAGGTGAATAGATCACTCCAGACATAGTTATTTTCCAAAAAGAATTAGCAAAAATTATGATTCAGATATGTGCTGTTATAGCAGCAGTTCTGGGCCTGTGTGGGTGGGTGTAAAATCAGCAGTAAGATTTGCAAAACTTTAAAGGTGAAAATCAGGATTAAACTCAGATTCTTGAGGCAATAGAAAATTCAGAGCACCCCAGATCAATCTGGAATAAGTAATGATTATATAATCTGAAATAAGCAACAATTGTGCAGGGAAAGAGAATGGGAAAAGAACAGTAATATCTTGGGGACCCGTGATTAGCATCATTATTATTATGCCCAAGAATGGCAATTTCATTGCCTTCGTCTGCCACTGGACTTTTAAAAACTTAAGAAACTGTCTTACCTATTTTTATGTCCTGATATCTAGCTCATATCCTGGCATACATTAAATATTTGCTGAGGAAATGAAATTATAAAGTAACTTCAGAATATGACCTCTGGGTTATAAGTGCTAAATCAGCACCATCCAAAAGAGATTTCTGTGGTGACATAACTTTTTTGCCCTGTGCAATATGGCAGAGCTATTAAGCAGCTGACATGACTGGTGCAAGTGAGGAACTATATTATTAAATTTTTTTACTTTTAATTAATTTAAATGTGAAGTTAAGTAACATGTTAAATAGTGTGGTGCTAAATTTTACAAAAGAGTAAAGGGAACACAAGATGCTGGTTTTCTACCCATCTGTTTTACTACTATTTGACTACTATTATCTCTCTCAGCCCAATTTATCATCTTTCATTTAGTAAGAAACCCAAAGAAAAGAGTCTTATAAGTTAGTGATTATCTTGAAAGAGTCTTTCAAGTTAGTGAATATT
>NW_003852485.1:1750988-1751938 GCF_000181295.1 Otolemur garnettii | reverse complement strand
ATCAATTTTATGAGGAAACAAAAGCATTATCTACAAATCAATTATGAGATAAGTGTACTCATTACCACCACTCCTAGTAAAGTTGAAGATCCTAGCTAGTACAATTACGATAACTTAAAAATCCCAATGGTTTGTAAAAAAAAATACAAAAAAAAGATTATTGAATTTGAATGATATAAAAACACAGTCTTTACTGCTGTTGCTAAAGGAAAACAAAGTTCTTCCAGTACACAGCCATCGCTATAGATAGAAGATGCGATAGATAGAAAACACACGATTAACTGGAGCAGCATTCATCTCCCACTCAAATCAGTTATCACACACATAGACAAATAATAAGTAGTCTATAAAATATTTAACAATAAATTGGAAAGATCCATGCAAAGAAATTATCAAATATATATAAACATATAAATTATCAAATATATGCGAAGTTTTGAGTTAATGCAAAAAAATGCCTTATTCCTATATGAAAGATTAAATATTGGAAAGAAGCAAGATCCTTTTTTAAAAAATCAGTGGTTTGTGAAGAATTTCCAGAAAGTTTTTGAAAAATAAGAATAATGCAATTGCCTTATCATATATTAGAACAAATTACAGGCCAGGTGCCTGACTCCTATAATCCTCAGGAACAAGACCAGTCTGAGCAAGAGTGAGACCCTGTTGCTTCTGAAAATAGAAAAATTAGCTGGGTGTGTGCAGGGACCTATAGTCCCAGCTACTCAAGAGGCTGAGACAAGAGGATTGCTCAAGCCCAAGAGTTTGAGGTTGCTGTGAGCTACGATGCCATGGAACCCTACCCAGGGCAAAAGAATGAGACTCTGTCTCAAAAATAATAATAACAATAATAAATAAAACTTAAAACAAAACAAATTACAGAGCTTCAATAAGAAAAACAGTGTAATACAGATATAAGAATAGACCACAGTAAGGGGAATAAAATGAATGAG
>NW_003852485.1:1723266-1748481 GCF_000181295.1 Otolemur garnettii | reverse complement strand
GATATCACAGAAATGGACTCACACTATTCTATGATTTAAAAAGTAACCTTTTTCCTTACAGATTTTTCTATAAAGAATTCAATACATTTTTAAACATCTTATACATTAAAAATAATATCTTACAAATTTAATTCAACTTTACACTGAAATGTTAGAAACAGAGTCTATCCAGTCATAAAAAAGAGCTCAGACACAATTATTCTCCAAATTTTTATGCAAAACCATTTATTTGGAGGGTATTTGTAGATCAGCTTCTAAAAAGATATGATGGACACATTACATCTTAACTTCTGTTATATACAGTCATCACAAAGAGAAGTGGCTTTATAGAAAGATACCCAGAGACAAGGGGAAAATGCAAGTTCCTCAATATATAGAAATGACGGCGTCATAATATATTGGCACTTGCGGTAGGGTAGAGGGCAAGCTTTTCATCCTGCAGGTCCCCACCAGGTAAACATGCAGTAGAAACCTGTCACAGCATAGTAAGTACGCGGCAGCCTACAACATTCAATTACCTAAAAGGTAGTCGTTGGAGATAAATGAAATACCAGGACAAACCTGCTCAGCCTGCCAGCCTGATGTTCTTGAAATCCGGCTATGAAACCTCACTCTGTCCAAGTCCAGCTGCAGTTGACACTATCTAGTAGTGTTCATTCATTCTGGGTCTAAGAAAGGTGGGAATGGTTCTAGGTCTTGGGGCAGACAGGTATCAGAACCACAGCAGCCATGCCAGAATGGTCTCAGCTACCTGGAACCTGATCTGGGAGATTAGGCTGGCAGAATGCCAAGACAGGGTTGCTCGTAGGCTCCCTGCCCAACTTACATCATCTCCATTCAAAAATGTTAAAACTTTAGTCCACCTCCACCCATGACGGGAGACCTCATTTTTGGAAGGTTATTTTCCCATGGATGGTATTTTCCCTGACTGTCCCGACTTTTATACTGCTTGGGGTCTATTAACTACATGAATATTGCCAACATATGTTTAATCATTCCTTTTACTTTGACACCATCTATCAGTCTTCTCACAAGAGGATAGTCTGTATTCAGTAATTTCATTGTACAACCTTAACACACTGCCTGTAATAATTATCTTCTTAGGGACAGAAATTCCAATAGCCAAAGCCAGTATCTTTACCTTTAGCTATGTTTACATTGGATTTTCTTCATTTTTGTTGTATCTTTTTTTTATGTCTCTTGATAATGTTCTTTTTGATTCCTCTTGCTCTTTCATCTCTTGGTTGTAGACATTACTGAAGGTCTTGCCCTTAGCATACTTCTCTCCTCTAACTCAATATATTTTCCTAGATAATCTCATCTAGTTCCATGTCCTCAGCTGGCATAACAGTGAAAATAATTCCCAGAATTGCATCTTGAGTGTTTATGCTCCCCTAAGCTCTAGTCAGGGGTATCCAATGTTATTGCTTGTTTGTTTGTTTGCTGTACAATGGAAGGAGAAGAGTTGTCTTGGGCTGCACACTAAATTCACAAACGCTAACAGAAGCTGATTAGCAATAAGTATTCGTGTCTACTTTTCATGATATTTGATACCACAGATAAGCAAAAAATATCTTCAAATGTCCTATGGATTTTGCTTATTACTTGTACATTTGTCCCCATAGAGGCTTCAATTAAGTGTCTGCAATCCTTCACTCAGTTTCATACATATCTGAATTGTTAAGACCGTTTTAAATTATTTTCATGTGTACATGATGACCTTTCCAAGCCCCAAATCTTATACTGTCTTGAATGCTTCTGTTCCATTGACCTTCATATTAACTCCATTTTGGTAACTTACTCTGGGATCAGAAATCACTTGTATATTTTCTGTCTCTAAAAACTGAAAGGGTACCATATTTTACTTCAGTGAGTAAAATCAGTTCAATTGAAAATTCTTCATTCATTTCCAAGTTAGCCTATCTTGAGTGAATTCAGGTTCCAGTATTATGATCTCTGTCACTATTCATAATTCAGTGTCCTGTCTCTAAAGATTCACTGTAAAGAGTGGTTCTGGTAAACATTTAATAACCATATCTGCAGAAAAGACAATCTCTGATACATAGCATTTGCTAATTTCTGTGATGTCAATATTCCCTCCATAGCCAGTGCCAAGCTAGCAGCATGACATCACTGAATGTGGTGTGGAGAAAAGCTGAGTACAATCAGCTCATAAGAGCTGGTGTGTGCCATGGCACTCCAGCATACCACGCATTGCTTTTAAGCATCCTTTTTCTCTTCCTCCTGCCTCATGGCAGATTCTAAACTCCACCAGACCCTGTAATTACATTTCATCTGACAGCCAGGGCAGGGGTAGGAAATGGAATCCACCAGTGAGAGGACAGATATTATAAGTTGGTAACTTCTCCTCTGGTGTCCAGTCACTTCCACTAACTCCCTGTTATGTGCTCATCTTAGTTTCCACCAGAACACCTCATCTCTTGTGTCAGTGACTCAATGGAAGCATAGCTACTTGAGAACACCGCAGAGCCTCTGCATCAGGTATTTTTCTTATTCAGCAGCCCAATGCGGAGAGGGGCAAGTCAGCCTTGACCCAGCCACCTTCTGGGGGAAATAATACCCTACCACCTTTATTCCCAAAGGAATAACTCTTGCAGCAGTTCATTCTAAACATGGGGATCAATATATACTTTGGACCTCAAGTTTCATGAATAGCAGAAAACATAGGACTATCATAACTCTTGGGGCAAGAGATGAGGACATTGGGAATATGGCAGTATTGCATGGAGGGTTAGGACAAGGCTGGAATCAATAAATGCCAACCATGCCAACACACACACACACACACTCACACGTTGTCTGTAAAACTGAGAACTATGTGGTGATATGATATTGTTTCCGACACAGTTAGCCTTTTATATTTGAGTGCAAGTGAAACTGCCTATGTAAAAACAGTATATATTTGTTGAAAATATGTTACATTAATATGTGAGCTAAACAATCACATATTAATGTAAACAAAATTTCCCCACAACCACACTACTACTCAGTTAACAACAATGACCCCCTCATTGAAATACAGTATAAGGAGGCTGCCTCTCAGTCTTAGCTCTGCGGCAGGAGAACATTCAAATGAATGTGACATGATCACCAAGATATATATATATATATATATATATATATACACACACATATGCTAAGATTCCCATAGCAAAGCTTCTTCGAAGTCCTTTTCCCCCTAGTGACCAAAGGGGCTCCTCTTCTCTCATGTCACACACAACTTGGTCTATATCTTTTTATTCAAGCTGCCCCCCTACTATGTTTTTTTTTTCTCATTCTAATATCAATTATCCAGTGTAATCCCCACCCCTGCAGCTCTTTCTACCAATTATTCTAAATGCATATCAGAATATTATTTAATAGAAAGCTAGTAACAAAGCCCTGTAAGGTGGACTGGGGGTGTAAAGATTGATTCCAACATTCATCTTTTTCATTTTGGTTGCCCAATTTTATTTTTTTTAATCCAATAATAACAATAAAGCATCTTTTGCTTTAAAAGAGGATCCTGCGACCTGAACCCCTACTTTGCCTAAAGAAGCACAGTGGTACATCTAAAATTCTTCATCTTCCACTCATCCTTTCACCCCTACTAGCTCCTACTTACCTAAAGTGAAGAAATAATAATAGAATAATAGGCAATATTTGTTGAAGACCTATCACATTCTAGGTGAAGGGCTAAAGTGCTTTATCTGTATTGATTCATTTAATCATCACAAAATGCTATGAGGCACTCACTCTTCCCCCCTCTTTTGTCAATGAAAAATCAGAGTTCCTAAGGGATTAAGCATATTGCCCCAGGGCATGGGACTAGTAAGAAAGCAATGATTTGAACCCACACAGTCAGAGTTAAGTCTACACATTTAATCACTATGCTACTTAGAACTATCGAAAATTTCCTTTTGTGGGGGGATAGAAATTATTGCACAATGGAATTAGAGATTAAGAGGAAACTTTAGAAATTGATAAAGCAGATGACTAGGCCATCACATAAGGAGTTACTAAAAATGATTCCATTTCTCATTCTGGAAAGATGTGTATGATAGCCGCCCGTAAAGTCACAGATGATATAGCTAACCTATGTAAGGACTGTCTAATGAACTTCAGAACATTAGAATTTTAATAGAACCTTGGAAATTTATAGTGGTGAAAATGTGTAAATAAAAGCAGGGCATTGCCTAGGAGCAAGCGGTAGTATACCAGGTCTTACACTATACATTTACTGACGTTGTTTGCCATTATTCTAATAGAAAAATAGATATAAGGGGGTCATCTGATCCTATAGCTCTTACTCTTAATCCATGTGTTATACTGTGATCCCCCTTATCCACAGCAAATATGTTCCAAGACCCTCCGTGGATACCTGAAACCATGAATAGTACCAAACCCTATGTAAACTGTTTTTCTCCTTATACATACTTAACTATGATAAACTTTAACTTATAAACTAGGCACAGTAAAAGATTAACAATAACTAAAAGTAGAGCAATTGTGAGAATATACTATAATAAACATGTGAATATGGTCTCTTCCATTTTCAAAATATTTTATTGTACTGTATACACCCTTTTTGTGATGATGTGAGATGATAAAATGATTGCATAATGAGATGATATGAGATGACTGATATAATCATTGTGATGTAGCATTAGGCTACTGTTGATTTCCTCCATGAAAAGGAGGATCATCTGCCTTGGTTGATCTTAAATCTTTGAGGAATGACAATGTTGATGGTTGAATGTCAAGAGCAGATGACATTCAGGAGTAGCAGGTGGATGGGGGAAATGTATACAGTGTGGATACCTGGAACAAAGGGATGATTCAGATCCCAGGCAGGACAGAGTGGGATGGCATGAGATTTCATCATGCTCCCCTGAATGGGATGCAATTTAAAACGTACTAATTGGCTATTTCTGATATTTTCCATTTAAGCTTTTCATACCTAAGTTGACCAAGGCTGAAAGCAAGCTGAGAGTGAGGAAAGTGAAATCATACAAAAGGGAAGACTACTCTATTGCATCTCAAAGATTCCTCAAATTATTAGGTCAAAAGATAATGATATTAGCTAACACTTATGTAAACTAGGGAAATTCATTGTTCAAATAACTTTATAAATGTTCACTCACTTAATATTTATCTTAATCCCATAGGTAGTATTGTCCCCATTTTATAGGAAACTGAGATACAGAGAGGTTACATAACTTGTACAAGGTGACATAAATAATTCACAGAACTGGGCTGTGAACACAAGCAGTCTAACTCTGGAATCCATTTTCTTAATCTTTGCACTAAAGTACATTAAGAGCAATTTGATTTACTACATTGTTTTTCAATGTGTGTCCACAATATTAGCAGGACACATCTGAAAAGCAGTTCTACAGTCAAACCAGTTTATTTTTGTTGAATTATAAGATCCTTTAATAAGAAAATGTGTAATTTAAATCTTACCCAACTATAAATTTGCACCATTAGGTCAAGTCATATGAAAATTGCTAATATTCAATCATTTCAGGCTTTAAAAAAAAGGCAGGTTGTAATACACAGTATGTCTAAGGAAAATAGTTCAGTGAAATACAAATATCTCAGAAAATGATTAATAAAGTAAAGCTGTAAGCAATTGACCAATATCTGCCTGTAAGAAAACCTAAAAGTATAGGAAGACACCTTCAACTTTTCCAAGTTAATGTTATTGCAAATCACCATGTCCTAGTAGAATCACTGCACGTGGAAAATATAATTCAGAGCTAGATAATCCATGCAGTTTTCACAAATCACCTTGTGACTTAGAATATGAAGGATGTTTTTCAAGAACAAAAACTCCACCACAACATACTGTTTTCTACCCTTCTCAACCATGAATAATGCAGGAATTTTTTGAAGTAGAAATTTACATACTCGTCTTCATCTTTGGACTAATTGGAATCATAGGATAAGAATATAAAATACTCTCCTGATGCTAATTTGTTTTGCAGAATAGAAATCTATAGAACGACAGCCACAAACGTCCATGAAGCAGAATAACAAGAGGCAAAGCCAGGACTCAAAGGACAAATTCTATGTCAGTATTCCTTATTTATTTTCTAGTCAAATCCTCTAATAGCTTTGATTTTCTGGGCTTCTGTAATCAGGACTTTTTATTCTTAAGAGATTTACTACCAGATTTTATGGCCAGTTACAACGGGCCTCTCAGTGGCACATACATTAATATAAATTAGAAAATTTAACATTGCATTCCAAGAGTCGAGGCATTAAGAGACAAAATTCTAGACCTACATTTAGAAGAAAACTTGGAGATCAATTCCTTCTTTCACCCTATCCCCAATAAAGGACAAAGTTGAAACCAAGAGAGACACTGAAGTTTCCTTTGGCACATAGCTTTTTAACTAAAATCACTGTGTTAAGAGAAACTAGTTTAAACTCATTTGACTTTTGCCAGCCTTGAGGGACCTCTTTAATGACACTTACTGTTTATTTCCATTAAAAGAATGAAAAACATAGTTATGTTAAACCCAAAGAAACCATTCTCTTCCATATGTCCGACTGTGGTCAGATGGCTAATAGGCCCCTTTTCCCTCCCTGGCTCCCACAAGCAAAGCCTGAGGACCATCACATAAAGGGGTGGAACTGACCCAGTTTCGGTACTCCCTCCCATGGTACTTCATATGAATGCAGAGCCGATCATGTTCATCAACAAGGCACAACTCCTCTGAGCAGCCGACACAGGAGTATTGTATATTTGATAACTATGTATGAGAATGGCAGTTAATTTTTAGGAGTTTAATTTAAGCCTTTCTGCAGTTTCTAAAAGTAAGTGGGAGAATGAATAGAACAGAATGTTCTTATTTTGCAAAAATAGAACAGCAAACTATATATCAAGAGAGAAATTAGACTGAATATTCTTTAAAAAGACACACATGTGAAGTGGCAAAAGGAAAATACCCCTGAATAGCAATTTTATCTTTTGGTATTTTGACTACTTTTCTCATGGAAGAAATGTTTGCATGATGCAGGTAACTTATAATAATGCAAAGAATAATGTAAACTGATCCTTCACCAAATGTAACTAAATAAAATACTTCAATTTTGCTAAAATGAAAGTCAACAGCTACTTTGTATCTAGAAGAACCTCTGATGGAGAACAAAGTTTTACATAAAATTTCAGCCTCTGGTGCAATTTAACCAGCTAATAATATTTCATCTTTTCTTCTATACACATACACACTGACACAGAAGAAGTGCTAAATATATAATGACTAAATTTATTTAAGGAACGAGACTTAAACACATATGTACATAAAAATCTTGTGTATTTTTTTTATTCAGCCACAGAGAAAATCAGTATGTAATAATTGTCAATGATGATGACAAGGCATTAAGACACTGTCTTCATTAGAAAGACATAATTAGAAAAATGTTTCAAGCATAAATTTTTTCAAAATCCCAGAGAAATATACATAGGCTGAAACTCTCTGTTATAAGGTTCAGGCCCTCTTCCTCTTCTCCAGGCTGGACCACAGTGAGTGAGGTTGTCAGGCATGGCAGAGCCAAGGAGGACTCTGAGCTGACAGGCACGCTGGCATGCTGTGGCTCTTCACTAGGCTGGAAGATTTTCGCCAGCTGGGGTACATCTTTAGTATCCTCCAGGCCATGGGTCGCTCTTTCATATTCTCTGGTTTGAAAGATGATTACTCCCAGGTTATGAAGCAGAGGAAAAACAAGAAAGTGCATTATAGAATTACAGAATTGCCTCTGTAGAAGCCACAAGGGTCAGAACTAGCAATGTTCTGTGAAGGCAACAGAAGTTGCTTAACCAAAATAGTTTATACACACACTTTTTAAAAAGCGTGAGATGGAAGAAAGCATGGGAGAAGGTAATTTGATAGAAGCATTTGTAAGTGAGGGGAAAGTTTGGGTCATTTATTTTTGAAGTAACCATATATCTCCATTTACTAGAGCAGTCCTAGCTTATGCCTTTTGCCTAAGCATAATAATAATAATAGAATTTCCATTTCTCAAATACGTCCTAGTTAGGATGATCTGTCCTGCTTATGCTAGCTATTAGAGATACCCCGTATTACTGAGCAAATGAATTATGGTGACAGAAGCTCTGTAATAGGAAGATTATTTCATGATTTCTTGGCACCTGCAAAAAGGATAGAAGAAAAACCATTAAAGAGGCTCTTCTATTTGGAAAGACCCGAACTATTATTCGGTGATTAGGAGACAAATAAGCAGGAGAATCCATGAGGCCTCATAAAGGACTAATGAATTTTAAAATGGCTTAAAATAAAATATGAGGGATAAAAGATCTTAAAAATAGATGTTAGTTTCAAATTTGAGGGACTTTGGCTAGGCATAATGGATCACGTTCCTATAATCCCAGCACCATGGAAGACCAAGGTGGGAGGATTGTTTGAGGCCAGCATGTCGATACCATACTGGGCAACATAGCAAAATGTTGTTTTGGAAGGAAGGAAGGAAAGAAAGGAGGGAGGGAGGAAGAATTACCAGGTGGCGAACACCTGCAGTTTCAGCTACTGAGACTGAAACAGGAAGATCACTTGAGCCCAGGAGTTCAAGGTAACAGTGAGCAGTATCCTCACCACTGCACTCTACCCTGGGTGACAGAGCACCCTGTCTTGCAAAATAAGTAAATCAAATAATTCATTTGAGGGAATTTGGAAATGGTATTGTAAATAACAAGGATAAAATTTTAGAAGAAAAATATTTTTAAAAAATAAGAAGTCCACTATCTAAAATATTATTTTCAGCCAGGCCAATGAAGTTACGACGTGTTCTAATGTTCAACAAGTAAAGGTCTAAAGCAGTGGTTCTCAACCTTCCTAATGCCCCGATGTATTTTCATTGTTACAAAGGGGTTACAACCCACAGGTTGAAAACTGCTGGTCTAAAGAAACAAGAAATCCAAAGTTGAAATCACCAGTATATAGGCGATTTGGCATGGATTTTAAAACTTCTGGGCATTCATTCAAATCTCTAAAAGGGACCTTCAACATCTTCACTGTAGAATTAAAGAGATAATATATTAATACACCTACACACGTAAGCGCTGTACATGCAATAGAACCTCTGTAAGCTGTATACCCAAGGGACTATAACAAACTGATCAACGTAAGGAACTAGGCCTACTGTACTGATCTGTACATGTGGTGAATGTCTGGTTTATGAAAATTAGGTCAGTTTAAGATGGTTTATGGTCAGTTTAAGATGGTTTATGGTCAGTTTAAGATGGTTTATGTAGGGAGGTTGTCAATTATGAAGGTTCTACCATATTTATACACACACACATACACACACACACAAATGTTCTTTCATACAGATGTATCTGTGTAGTGGATCTGAAGAGCACTGGCCATGGATCTTCTAGTCCCAGTACTTTGGACTTAGCTCTCTGTTGTCCAGCAGATTCCTTAGAACAAATTGTAGTAAAATCCCCAAATCTTAAAGGTTAATAAGCATTATACTTGATCTTGATATTTGCACAAATTCCTTATATCCTTTAAAAAGTAAGGTATAAAAACAGAAGTTAACTACTAAGTAATAACAAATTAGATTTCCAAGCAATATGCTCTGGAACAAGGTCTATCGGACAAGACGAGTTTAATTACTGCAAAGTAGTTTCCAGGATCAGGAGATTATTTTGCAATCGCAGACAAAATATTTATCAGCAAATACTTAAGCCAATGGAGAATTATTTCACTAATGATAGGGATATATGTTGGCTTTTCTATAATAAGAATCCCTTTGGGAGAAGGATATAATTGTCTCCATTTGTTTTCAGGTTGTCTTGTCACAGAGAAAATATTAATAGATCAGCTGTCATCTAGCATTGATTTTGGAGGTTTTTCTAGAGGGAGACGAGGGAAAAGGAATTTTTTAGAAGAATTGAGTCTTGAACCACAGGCTAATTCAGCTTGTTGTTCCACTGTAGGGAAAATTATTTTAGAAATTAACTGCCTCTCAATGAACTTTCCAATATTCCCCTTGGTCTTTTGTCTTGAATCTACCCCATTAATGAAATTTTGATGTTTTCTGACCTTGTACTCACCCTCTTAATAAGATTTTTTCAGGCCTTTTTTATTTTTTTGGGATATAATCTTGAAGTATATTGTATTTCTTAAAGTGGGTAACTTTTTATTAATTAATAACTTCATACTTTCCATGGTTAGTGATTAAAGAGCTTAGCACAGCTCTGATACACAATAATTGATGAAGAATAATTGAATAAATGAATAGATAGACAGATGAATTGAACATTCAACAGAACTATCCAAGACAATTTCATGAAAGACAGCAACTTTTTTCGTTTCATCTCTTTGTTCATAACAGGGCCTAGAGGTGTGATTCACCCATGCCAGAATTTTAGCATATATTTTCTGAAAGAATAAATCAAACATGCGTGAATAAATATGTTAATAAGCTATGGCAATGCTGTTGGGTCTAATACTGTCTAATCTAGCTAATCTACCTTTGCATCTCCATTTAATTATTCAATATGATAATGTGTATTAAAATTGTTTTGTTGCACTGGAAAGCTTTCCACACCTCTAGTGCATATAGAAGAGAATCAGAGACATTTAATAAGCTAATTTAGTTAGGTTGAGGGAGGACTCACTTGCTCCATCAATGCAGCCATAATCCTGTGAATGGATTGTAATTTCCTGTAATGAAAAACAAGATACAAAAGAATTTCAAACCCAAAGGTAATGGTTTGAAAAGGTCAAAGTGTCAAAAGTAAGATAATTTAATTTTGCCAAGTAAATGTAGTTATTTTTTATTTATTGGTCACAGAATCTCATTTTGTTGCCCTTGGTAGAGTGCTATGGCATCATAGTTCACAGCAACTTCAAACTCTTGGGCACAAGTGATCCTCTTGCCTCAGCCTCCCAAGTAGCTGGGACTACAGGCACCTGCCAAAGCACCTGGGTATTTTTGGAGACAGGGTCTCCCTCTTGCTCAGGCTGCTCTTGAACTCCTGAGCTCAGTCAGTCTGCCTACCTCAGCCTCCCAGAGTGCTAAGATTACAGGCCACTGGGAGGCCTAAGAGTATGAGCCACTGTCCTGGGCAGATGTAGTTTTATTTTTAAATCAGTAGTTGAGTTTTTTTTAAACTAGTGATTTATTTTTTCAATACACTTAAAATTCTATGTAAGCATGTTTGTGTCATGTATGATACTGCAGACATAGATGGGGTTACAGAACTACTGAATTTTCCTCCTTAGAGTTTGATCGCTATAGTTTTAAGCAGGAAGATAAATAGCATTGGAGGGGAGTTAGGGTACTTTTCTAAGCAGAAATAAATTTTCATTGTAATATAAATTCTATAAATGTTTTCTATTATTATATATTTTCCCTATGTTAAGGAGAAATCTCAGGACAGAGGTCAACTCTAATGACTTTTATAGAATTTGCAATTCTAAGCTATTACTTTTTATCCTGCTACCCAACCCAAGTTTCAACCTGTGTAAAGAAGGTCAGGATGAGGTCAGTGACAAATTCGTGATAAATCCTATGTAAGGACCAAGAGTCTGAGACAGTTGATTATGTACCCTCGTACAATCTGACCTGCTCATTTTACAGATGAGGAAACCAAGACCCAAGGAAGTTAAAAATCATACTTAGTTAAAGTCATTCAACTAGTTAGTGATACATGAAGGAAAAGTCCAAGTTTTCTAAAGTCCACCTTGTCTATGCCACAAGATATGATGTGACATCTTGGTTGTTTGATCTATTTTATACTTAAAAGACAGCATTCCAAGGTCTTGTCTCTCCCCACAGCCAAGTATCAAGGGAGAAGGGCCATGTTCTCAAACTTCACAAAAGCTATCATGGAAGAAACATGCTCAGTACATGAGTCAGATGGACTTGAATTTCACTCTTTGATCCAATGAGTCATAAATTGAACTTTGGAAATGGAGATCAAATTAATGTGGAAAAAATCAATGATAGGCTGTGCCTGTCCTAACCTGTACTCAATCATAATCTTTGGCATTTTTAAAGAAATATGCCTGATTTCTACTCCAGCAATAGTTTGGGTTGTAGGAAAGTTTAGAAAACCATAGTATTAGAAAATCATTGCAGCAATTTTTCTATCACAAATTTAGTCACTTCCATTTCAGTGTGAAATATGTCATCATTTTGTTAATTATTTGAAAACAAACTTACAAGAAGTCCAAGAGAAAAGTTGTACTTTTCCTACAAGTGTGTTTAAAGTATGAGTTATTAGTACACTTTTGCATGTGTATTCATAATTATAATTACATTCATAAACAGTTTCCCGGAGCTAGGACTTTTTGCTGATCACAATCATAAAAAGAAAAAAAAATACAGTAAAACAATGGGAGAGTTTAATAACCTTATTGTTTTACTACCGTAACAATAAATAAAATGACTCTAAGTTATTCTGCATTGAGAGAGTGTTGCATAAATGATTAAGTAATTATAATTAAAAGTACAATAGACACTACTTTCTCTGTGTGTAGAGTGTAATATGATTCTGAAGGTAGGACTATTTGGACTGCTACCTAACATTTGAGAACCTCAATAAATTTTTTAAACCACAAGAGAATATAACAAAGAATGTACAAGTCACCCGGACCACTGAGGCAAATCCTAGGTAGATTTAAATTATTAATTAAATGCTTGGAGCGACATATTTATTAATGCCTTTTCCATTATATAAATAGTCGGAATATAGCAATTGTTTGTTTATTTATAATTAACATATATCTAGGCAATGTTTGAAGTGTGGAATATGACAATGAAAAGCACTTAGTAGTTAATCTTGGTTCACAATATGGGAGGCACTGCCATGTTCCATGCTTATTACAGTGTTTATGAAACCTCCTCTGATTGGCTAAGGCTCCCTATGCACAGGTACCTGGAAAAGACTTGCTTCATATAGAGGAGGACTTAGGGAAAGGAGTATGAGGCAACAGAAATCACAGGTAGTATACTTATGCTGCCTTGAGATATTAACAACACACAATCTGAAGGTCTGTAAAGAATGTCAAACGAAATTCACCTGTATTGGAGAATAGCAGATCTGAATGATTGTTACAATTCTAAGCTGTTAACTATTTTGTGAATTCATCTTTTTTTTCTTTTTGAATCATGAGATGCTTTAAACATACAAAATAGATGATGAGCATAATCAGCACAGTTCAACCTGCTACTCAGCTAAAGAAGTATAATAATACAAATACAGTTCAAGAGCCCTATCCAATAAATTTTCTTCTCTTCCCACACCTAGAAGTAGTTAAGTATCCTAAATTTGGTGTTTGTTACTCCTATTATATTTGCTACAAATATATGTATTCCTTTAAAAAAAGGTAATCATTTTGTGTTATAAAATACTTTCATATGACATGAATTTTTCTGAAAATTACATTTTGTGCTCAATATTTGGCTTTTAATAATTGCCAGCTTTGATATATGTAATCTTAGTTTATCAATATCACTAAATAGATCATATGTATGAATATTTTACAATTTATCTAGCTATTCATCAGTTGAGAGCCATTTAGCTCATTTGAGTTTTGTTTGCTATTATGAACAGTGCTACCGTAATGATTCTCATCTTCTCCTTAGCCTGCGTTTAAGTCTTTTGATAGAGTGATGCCACACTAAGTGTGGCTTGTGGACCAGTGTCAATCCATGAATTGTTAGTTATCTATGAGGAAGTAAATACAATTACCAAAAGTAAGCATATGAAAACTTTTTTTTTTTTTTTGAGACAGAGTTTCACTATGTCGCCCTTGATAGAGTGCCGTAGCGTCACAGCTCACAGCAACCTCAAACTCCTGGGCTTAAGAGATTCTCTTGCCTCAGCTTCCCAAGTAGCTGGGACTATAGGCACCCACCACAACACCTGGCTATTTTTAGAGACAAGGTGTCTCTCTGGCTCAGGCTGGTCTCAAACATGTGAGCTCAGGCAATCGACTGGCCGCAGCCTCCCAGAGTCCTAAGATTATAAGCATGAGCTACTATGCCTGGCCCAAAAACTTATCATTATTAATAGAAAATCCAGGCTTTTTTTTGGTTGCTTTTTCTGCAATCCTCTGTTAAGATGCTTGTTTGTTTGTTTCTTTGTTTGTTTGTTTTGAGACAGAGTCTCACTCTGTTGCCCTCAGTAGAATGCTGTGTCGTCACAGCTCACAGCAACCTCAAACTCTTGGGCTCAAGAGATTCTCTTGCCTCAGCCTCCCAAGTAACTGGGACTACAGGCACCCCCCACAATGCATGGCTATTTTTTTGTTGTAGTTGTTTAGTTGGCCTGGGCCGGGTTCAAACCTGCCATACTTGGTGTGTGTGGCTGACACTGTAACCACTGTGCTACGGGTGCTGATCCAAAAAATCTCTTGCAGCATTTCACATTGCTACATCATCCATGCATGTGATGATTTATTTCGCAAAACTATCATTTTGCAGTGAATTAAAGAATTTTAAAGTTTTGAAAACATAAATAGCCAGAGAAGTACTCCTCTGCCCTATATACCTTGGAAAATAATTGTTTTGTCATGAGTTATGAACAACTTAATATTTAAGCAATAGACTATTATTCTTCAAAATGGCAGTGCAGATTTAGATTCCCATTCAAAGTGGATAAGAGTCCCAGTTTCTTTGTACTCTATTTACTTGGCTTCATCTATACTTGTTTTTTAAAAACACAGACAAGTGTTATGCTGGAGGAGGGATTGTTCACGTTGCTATTTCACTGTTCCTCTAGAATTGAATCCACTCTATTTCTGTTCTGTTATCAATCCTTCAAAACTTTAATTAATACTTATTATTGCTTTATACAACCCATAATTTTCTTGAGAAAGAGAGAATATTTCTCCATCACCCTGAGTAGAGTGCAGTGGCATCACAATAGTTCACTACAACTTTAAACTCCTGGGCTCAAGTGAGCCTGCTCCCTCAGCCTCCAGAGTAACTGAAACTACAGGCATGAATCACCTAAATTTTAACCAGTTTTTGCTTCAATACCTTTTGAGCAGCATCATAGAGAAAAACAAAGTTGATGCTGAGTGTGGTGATTTACCCTATCATCCTAGCTGCTTGGGAGATAGGATGATCCCTTGAGGCCAAGAGTTTGAAACCAGCCTGCTCAACATAGGAAGACCTCATCTTGCAGAAAAAGAAAACAGGTCGAAACATAGAAAAGAACATTATGTTTTTGAAAGTGAGTTATAATTTTAAATAAGACTTATAAAAAGTAATGACAAAATTTATAATCCAGTGGCAAGCTTAAATAATAGGCTACAACAACAGGCTTCTGGAATAATTTTATTCATAGTAACCAAAAAATTTTATGTGCTCGAGAGGATTTGTACTAAGGGTTTGTTACGGCAAATTTTTGGTGTTGTTTTGATTAAAATGTGTTCTTCCCCTTGAATAAAATTCTATGGGGCAATTTTTTCTTTTCACATATTGAAAGTTATTCTATTGTCTTATGATTTCTATTGATGCTGTCGAGATGTTTACAATCTCTCTAATCATAGCCCTTTGGAGAAAATCTTCCTTTCTCGATGTCTGCTTTTGAAATATTCTTTCTGTACTTAGCATTCTGCAGTCTCATTGTGACATAATACGTCTAGCTGTAGACTCCTTTTTATTTACTCGACTTTATTTATTAGCCTCCATCAATCTGAGTATCCATGCTTTTCAATTCTGGAAAATACCTACAATTATTTCCTCTCTTACGTTCTCTTCTTACGTAGAATCATTTTTTACTGGAAGCTTAATTAAATACATATTAAATCTTCTCATTCTGTCCTCTAAGCCCCTTAAACTCTGTTACATATTTCATGTTGTGTCTCATACTAAATTCAGGGTAATTATTTAAACACATATTATTTTTTAGTTATTCCTTCAGCTATACTCTGGTGTCGCCTGTTATTTAAGATTTCCATTGGATTTTCAGTCTTAATCATTATTATTTTTTATTTATACACATACTTTTTGCAATTATGACTATATTTAAAAATGTATTATTCCTTTCCATGTTTCTACCTACTTTTCTCTCAACATCTTCAATGCATGTGTGTACATATGTATTCAGTAACTAAATGATTTAGTCTTTGTAAGCTCTTTGCTGATTCTTCTTTATGTATTTCGTAATTGTGGACTTCAAATTCATGTTTAGTGGGACTTTATCTGTGGGAATCCTGAGAAGTGTTCTGTCCTTTTGCAAGATATTCCTATATAATTTCAGTCAAAATCAATTACTTAGGGCAATTTACTATTTGTGGTCTCCGACACTAGCAGAGAGGGAAAATTTAAGTTTTAAACTCTTGCGAAAGTAGACTAAAGTGCATAAATTTTTAGAGGAGACATTTTTCCTGCTCAAGCCCAGGTTAGAACAGATGAGTTTACCTGTTTGTTCAAGTCTGCCTTTGACCAAAGATCTGATCTTTTATGGATCCTGACTTGATGGGGTGCCCTCTGTTCTTAGCTTGGATCACCATTAATAATTAGCCCTCTTAGTTTCAAACATTGGGAAAGCCTTGCAAAGCATGCCTGAAGTCTACATCACCTTCTACTATGCAACTTTGAATTTTCCTGCTTATTTCTCATCCATTTTTATAAGCTCACTTCTGAGTCTAAAAGGAATATTTGCTGTATTTTTATACAACGTTTCTAGGTCTTTTGTATCCATAGGGTTTTTCAAATTACTGCCATAATGCTGAAAATAGACATGAAACATTACCATTCATATTTGTCATACTCTGTGTGATTCTGGCTCCACAACTCTGTTCCAAGCATCTACCCTTCCTTCAGTGGCGTTCTCTGCTTTCCTAAGCCCTAGCTATACATTAAGACTCAATTAAATTTCTGCCCCTTTTGTGAAGCATCACCTGACTATCCCACCCCACTGACGGACACAGATGGGATAGGAGTCTGGCATCAGTTCAGCAGTAACATCTAGATTTCCACCCATTTCTAAGTGTCTCAGGAAGAAATGGTGCTCCTCTTACTCAATATATCTATTGTCATGCGTTGCCGTGAGGTAAAATTGCAGGTTTGACTTACAAATGTGCTCAAATGTGCAAAAGAAACCTAAGACAAAACAGAACAAAAGCCCTCTTTTCCCCCATCACTAAAGCTGTCTTTCCTCCCAGCTTCCTGTATTTCCTAGTCTTCTAACAGTAATTGAATGCCTAATCCGTTCCATTCTGTTTCAGATCTGCTGCTTTGATTCATCCCTTTAAGTAATGTCCCCTCTGTTCAGGAAACCGCCTCTTAGGATTTCACCTTTCTTGGCTCACTATGCCTTTCTCAGTTCACCTTCCTTAGTTCACCTTTCTCAGTTCACCCTTAGAAGGCTCCTGAGTATCAGCAAGCAGCGTGTCTTACACAAACGTGTATTGAGGGCAGAAGTCAAAGTCTCAGAACATGATGCTATCTGGCGACTTATGTCACGGAATGAGATCTCTTGTTCACTTCATTGTAGCTTGTCCTGCTAGAACTCTTAGATAATGAATAAGGCCTGTGTAACTCAAGATGATCTTGTCGCTTTTGACTTTGCTTAGGGACACCGTGTCGTTGCCGTAATTTCCATTCGTGCCTCTGCCTGACAGTCTAACCCAGCACCTCCAGAGCAGTCCCCATGGTGGGTCCCTGGCTCCCAAACACATACCCATACCAAGTGTGACTGAAAATGGCTTAGAAAAGTTAAACTTTATGACCTTCCCTGCCTGAATTTATTTTCTATGCCTGCAAGTTTATTCTTATATGCTGAGTCTTTAACTGGGGAGGGATAGCGTGGCTTCTTCTGCGTCCCTGTAGGATCAATCTGGAGTCCTCTTTGCCTCATTTAACTGACACATCTTTCCATTTTGCCCAATAATTTGTCTCTTCACTGAGCCTGGTTTTCAAAGGTTTGTCTCCCAGAACAAGCCTTTTTGGGGTATGTCATTGAGTATGCTCGTTAATAAATCCTGACTTTCACCACATCCCTTTCTTCCTACCTTGGGGAAAGTAAGGCAAAATGTCCAGTACTCAGAAAGGCGAGAGAGAAAACACATTACTAATTTTCAGAATATTAAACCCATTATCATCTTAGTATCATATACAAGATAAATGGAGATAAAAACAGCTAAGTCATCAGTCTTAGGGCTATCCTCGTATAAAGTAGTTTATAACTTTGCTTTCATAATGTCAGAAGAAAACCAGGGCTAGGAAATTGGAAGATATTTTAATAAATTATGGGTCACATGGAAGTTAATAAAATTATAAAAAATATTTGCTCATCTTCAGTAATGCACATATAAAAACAATTCTCTAACAACTTTTATCTTTTCACTCCTGCCTCAAAGGCAGAACAGCACAAAAGCATGTAGTGAATTGGGACATGATTCCTGAGTCCTAGGCTTTGGGAGAATAAGACCTCATAGAGGAAATCTTTCTTGAGAGGCAGACCTAGGTGGAAGAAAGAACTTATTTAGCTGTTCCCTAATGGAACTGTAGAACATAACATAAAATCATAAATGCCCCGCTAGGCCATCAGGGGAGGTTTGCTTGCCAAAGCTCCATAACCTCGCAAGTTACATTGCCATAATATACTTTTCAAAAAGTTAAGAATAACACCCAGTATGGCATTGAACAAATATGCCACACTCTCCGGACCTTATTTCCAACTTGCATGTGATATGTGACTATTTCCCTTTTCCAGCTCATTCTGAGGTTCAGTTTCACCCATCTTTGTTATGTAAAAGTGCTGAGGAGAGAAAGAGACACATAGTAAGTAGAATCTTTCCTGAGTTCTCTCTTCTCTTAAAGAGACTTAGATTCTGAACCCTCCTAGAGATGCCCCACTTTTGAGCCTGCATTAAACTGAGTTAAATCTGGATTTGGACTCTTCCAAGTCATAATCTCCCAGCTGACTAGTTCCAGACCTAGACCAATCCCCTCTAGTCTCTGTTAGACCCTTCCCCTCCACTAATTCAAATCCTTGACTCTTCAAGAGTCACCATTAGCGTCAGAATCTCTTTTGGGGGGACTCTGCACTCCCCAGTATCCCCTCCCTTTCTTCTACTTGATGCCAAATCTCCCTTCAAAAAGAAGGAAAAAGCAGCAAAAAGTTTGCCTTAGCTTCATTTATGCACTCTTAGCACTTTCTCCCTTAACTAACTCATCTTGCCTCTGGGCCAAAATACCTAAAATACCTTCACAGTAGAATCCAAAGGCAATATCAATGAAAAGGTTGGACTAAGTGATCTCTAAGGACCCTTCCAGAGATAAATTCTGTGACTTCATATGAGGACAACAATGCAAAGGAAAAATCTGATACAGGCTTTAAGAAAAATCCTTCAAGTATTAAAAATTCTTTATGCATGAAATGCTGAGTGGTGGTAGACTAAAATGTGGATATACTCCCTAGCCCCAATGACCCTATCACCTCATTACTAAGTATATAAGACCAACATGCAGGAAAAGTCAAATGGTATTTGAGAAAGCCATTCATTTATTCATTTATGCAGAAATGATAAAAAAGCCCTATGGGACTCCACTTACAGATGAAGTAAACAAATACAACAGGCCATATGGGGAAAGAAGAGGATATTTTGGGATTATGTAGGAAGAATAACCAACCACCTCCTATAGGGGAAGGCATAAATGTCTTCGTGGAAAAAGTGATGTCTCATCTGACTCTTGAAAAGTGTGCTTGTGTTTGTTCATACATGTGTGTGGGCATTGTATATATTTGGTAGAACCATGAGCAAACTGAATCAGAGGAAGGTAATGATCTGAGCAAAGGGAATTGCACTTGTAAAGGTCCAGAAGTTGGAGTAAAGGCACCACCTTTTCAGGCAACTCAAGAGTATCTCATACAGGCTGGAGAACATCCAAATAGCAATACAAAGCCAGGCCAGTGTCTCATGCATGTAATCCTAGCACTCTGGGAGGCCGAGACAGGTGGAGCACTTGAGTTCAGGAGTTCCTAAAGAGGAACTTGCTGAGACTATCCTCAGCAAGACAGAGACTCATCTCTAATTAAAAAAAAAAAAAAAACACACACAAAAACTAGCCACATGTTTTGGCAGGCACCTATAGTCCTAGTTACCGAGAAGGCTGAGGCAAAAGGATTGCTCAAGCCCAAGAGTTTGAGATTGCTGTGAGCTATGATGACACAGCACTCTACCCAGGATGACTGAGACCCTGTCTCAAAAAAAAAAAAAAAATTACAATATAAAACAATATAGTCGTTTATAGTTTAGGACATGCCACAGAAAATAATAAGTGAATTTCCAATTGTGTGAGGTAAATAAAATGCTATGGCTTCAGAGGTTGCCTACCAGGGGTTACTCGAAATTAGCTACACTAACACATACAGAAGACAGGAGTGTTCGGATTGTTGTAACTCTGTAATTATATTCCTCTTCAAGCTGGCTGAATTACCTAGATTGGAAGAGGCCAAAGTGTTATTTATTTTTTTTATAAAACCTAGTAATGGCATTAAAAATTTATTAACTGTCTTAATGGTATTTTAAGACTATTTATCTATTATAAGGTTGTTAGGGGTCCTTTCAACATTTCATAAGCATGCTGTTTATTAAACCTCCCCTGTAAGTGTTCCCAGTTCCATCCCGTCTCAGTCAGTCCCTTGCACAGTGACCATTTGCCTGATTTCTTCTTACATTGCCACGTTCAGGAGGCCCGGGGCATGATCACACACACAGTCTGTGATGGGCCTGCCTGTGCAGTGCCTGTATGCATTGATCTTTCTCCTCTGCTGTTTATGTACAGCCTTTAATGAAAAGGAAAAAAATACAAGTCTGCAAAAAAAAAAAAAAAAAACTCTAGTATTATAAAATTATATATTTTTTACTTAAAGATACATAAAGGTAGAATATTAACTATTATATGTCCAGGAAGCAAATTGTATAAACTATAAAGTGTTTAGAACTTTTATTCAACTTACATATGTGACTAATGATATTGAAATTTTAATTATAATAAAGATCATTATGTCATATAGCTTAAATTATTATTCATTAATTTCTATGTGATACAAATAAAAAACTAGGAAATAATTCATAATTTCTTTGATATGTTTATTTTTGTATTTCTTTGTGGCTCTATTTTAAGAAAATGGATTTCTAGGAGAATTACCAAATCAAAAGGTATAACTTTTAAGATGATCTTACCACGTTTCTCCTCTGGACTATAATTTGGGGGTTTTTTGAACCAATTTGAGCTAAGGTGTGTACGTTTGAAATCCTCAGCAGCACCAGGTGCTCATCTTTCTTGTTACGATAGGCAGAAGATCATCATCTGCTCCTATGCACATTGATGGGATTAAGAATGAAGTGGAAAAGTTTTCACATATAGAAGCCAGTTGTATAGCTTCCATTAACTGTTTTTATCCTTGTTTTAGTCTCTTCCCAGTTAATTGAATAGAATTTAGAATTAAAGTGCTCATTTAAAAATTCAGTTGAATAAAATAATTTTTAAAATGGTAATAGTTAATGTCACCTTGTAACTGAATGAATACGTAAAAAAATCGACTTTTCATTTCCTTTTAGTTAACTCAATGAGGTTTTATTAACACAATTATTTTTAATTCAGTTCTGGTTTATTGGTTGGTTGGTTTGCTTTACACTTGGCTTTTAGGCTCCGTGCCTGTTGCTCAGCAGCTAGGGCGCCTGCCACATATACCAGGGTTGGTGGGTTCGATCCCGGCCCAGGCCTGCCAAACAACAATGAAAACTATAACCAAAAAAATAGCCAGGTGTTGTGGCAGGCACTTGTAGTCCCAGCTACTCAGGAGGCTGAAGCAAGAGAATCACTTAAGCCCGAGAGTTTGAGGTTGCTGTGACCTGTGATGCCACGGTATTCTACCAAGGGCTCACATAGTGAGACTCTGTCTCAAAAAAACAAAAAACTTGGCTTTTACTTTTGAATTCCAAAAGTTGGGCTTCTCAGTGTAGATTTCTACATCTTCAGTTTTCTTTCATTTATTAATACTCTTTCTCCCAGGCTACATGTTCAACCATATTACTTAGTAGCAGCTGAAAAAATGTGAAAAAGAAATTGTATTCCAGAGAAATAAATCTTTAACAATAGAACTCAAAGGGAGATTTATTTATACACAAAGAGATCGTCTTTCTCTATGTTGTCAGCCATTAGGTTTATGAAATCTATCCAGAATAAAATACAGTAAAACCTTCATAGCTGGCCACCTCCCTACATTCACCACTTCCTTAAGTTGACTTAATTTTCATAGATCAGACATGTGTCACATATACATATTAGTATAGTAGGCTAGTTCCCTACATTGACCTCCTCTATATGTTGACCAGTTTGTTGGACTCCCTTGGGTGGCCAACTCACATTGGTTCTACTGTATCATCTTCATACAACTAAAATATAATAAGTATACAGTAGAATTTCTGTAAGGACTACCAAAGAGATTATAACAAACTGGTCAACATACAAAGGTGGTCAATATGAGGAATTAGGCTTTAGTACCTGTGATATATGTCTAGTCTATGAAAATTAGGTCAACTTAAAGAGATGGTCAAGGGAGGGAGCTGGTCAACTATGAAGGTTCTACTGTATTTATTACCTATATACAAAATACATGTATATTATATATAACAAATTATAATCTGATCGGTAAAATTAATAAATGGTTTACTGTACATATAATAAATAACATACATACAGGGTGGATACAAAGTTCATCTGCAGTTTACTGTGTTAAACTACTTTGAATTGAACTTGAATTTTATGTCCACCTGTATAGGCATGAATTTTACTAAGAAAACATGCAATACATCCACCCAATATGCTAACAGAGAAGTATAAAAAGTCTCGGTAAATTAAATTTTAATAATTATCTTGAATCCTCGTTGCATTTACGCCATAAATAAAAACTCAGATTTTATGACTTTAGCAGTTGTGGAAATGTTTTTGCCAACTTTGTCAAGGGGTCTATTTCATTACCAAGGAAAGGAAATTATCAAGCTCAGTATTCAAGATTGTGCAAGCTTTCAAGGGGAAAGGGTCAACCCTGAAAAATGAAACTTTAAGCAACCAGAATGTCTTCTTATATTTAGAATATTTTCCATCAGAGAAATGATAGTTGTGAAATTCACATTAAAGCAGAATTTCAGTGCTCACATCTATCACCTTCCAGGCATCTAGAAATCAAAACAAGAAAAATCCTTCAGAAGAGTGGAAGCTTGACTTTTTCCTAGTAATTTAAAAAATCAAAATGCATTCTGTATTCCTTTCCCAAAGTTTTTAGTTGTAACCCTCTAGGTGTCTGCTTATTGCTGGCTACCGGACCATTATAAGTCTGATAGCTGCCAAAAGAAGAATTCTAATCAGATTTAACAAATCTTCTCTGAAATGATTTATCTTGTCATAGCTACAGAGCAAGCTAAATTGAAAAGCAAAATTAATCTGCTTCTCTAAAGGTGAACACTAACCTGGAATGTAGTCCGTGCCAGTAATTAATGCTGCTGTAGCTTGTTTTTCCATGCTTAGTTCAAGAAACCTAGTAGTAATTTGGGTATGTGGAACAACATTCATTTCAGCCTTCCTGGGTGAGGAAAGATTGGCATGTTTGCACATTTTCAGCCTCTCCCAAAAAAACTTCTGATAGGCATTTCCACTTCACAATTCTTATTTAAGTTTTATATAAAAACAGATACTTTTCTACTTTCCCGTGGGGGAAAAAGAAGAATTGATCATCAGTAAACCCTATGTCTTATAATCTCACTCATGAGCTTTTAGGACTCATTTATGAAATAATTAATAAGTATTTGAAGTCATTTCCCCCATGTGCTGCTATTTGTGAATACAGAGAGATTAAAAATATATATATTTTTAGCTGTTCAACAGTAGATAATTGGATATACTACTCCCCAAGCCCAGTTCTTAATATCAAAAATTAGCCAGAGGATTTCCTTTCTTCTCTTGGACATAGATTGTTCTTGTTTCACAAGTCAATAGGATTGTTCTTTTCTTTTTATCTAACACAAGAAAATCTCGACTAAGACCTTAGCATGAAAAAGAAGGAGCAGGGAATGGATATGAGAGATTTAGAGAAAGTAAAATCAAAAGGTCAAAAAGATTTGAGGTGAGGTGAAATGGAGGGAAAGGGATGCCTACAGATTAACTCCGCTATTTCTGGCTTTATTCACTGTGTAGCTAAGGGCACTTCCATCAAAATACGAAATACAGAAAGAAGAGGGGTTTAGAGGGGAAAACAGAGTTTAGTTTTTGATATACCATTTGTGAAGTATGCATGGCATAGGCAGACTGATACGAAAACGGAAGCTTGAAAGAGAAATCAGAGCTTAAGAAATTGACTAGGGAATCTTTAACACCTAAGAGTTCTTAGAAATCATAGGGTTGGTGGGATAAGCTAATATAATGGTAATGATCTATTAATCTATGCCCATTCTCCAAATGGAAAACTATTAGTTTTAAGACCACTATGGAATCAAAGAACAGATTTTCTAGAATGTACACACTATTTCTTACAATCTTCCTTTTCATCCAAGAAGCAATATAATCATAAAGCAATATAAAGTTATTAATTTCCTAAAGAATAATGAAGGCAACAGCCACCTGTAAGGGTAATGTATTCTTTCTTCCTAAAACAACCTAATTTAGAAAAGAATCCCTAGCATAAAATAGAACTTTCTCTAGCTAATTTCATAAACCCTCCATTTTTTTTTTCAGTAAAACAAAGAGAAATTTTATTTGGGAACAAAGAATGCTTAGAGCACTTCAAGGAGAATTGGAATTAAGTTTCTCATGACTGAGAAGTGGTGAAAAAGACTGAGACACAGGGCAGTATCTCAGAGATACAAACATCTTCTCTCTCTTCTTCTAACTCTTTCATTGGACTCTCTCACCCCCAGTCACCTTGCCCTTTTCTGCTGGCCATTGACGATGGTCTTTTTCTATTGGTCATTGGCTGCCTAAGTTACCTCTTAGCAACCCTCCATTTTTTAATGTGCTTGTACTAACGTATTTTCATGTTAATAAAAGAAGAATTAAAATATTGAGTTTCCTTAATATTTAAATGGCAGCACATTATAGATTGAGATTTTATTTTTAAGGTGTATATTTAAATACTATTAGGTCTTAGACTCTCTACCATATATGAGAAATGAAAGCAACACTGAAAATGTTCTTATGTAATTTTAAAAT
>NW_003852485.1:1717940-1722724 GCF_000181295.1 Otolemur garnettii | reverse complement strand
AAAAAAAATAAATAAATGAAAAATAAAAACTGACAATTTTTTTCACAAATGGAAGTGTGTATAAAAATATCTCTGGATTTTTAAGCCGCTTGATTTTGTTATCTTTCTTGAAGTTTGTGAGAATGGTGTTTTCACAACCACTGTTTGCACCTTTCCTTAAAACTTTGGAAACATACAACAGAAATATTTGTCTGTATAATAAAAGTACAATACTTACATAGAAACAAAGAACGATCTGTACAACAGATCACAAGTCCGAGAACAAAATGGAAATGTAAGAAATAGCAAGACTTTTCACCTCAAAAATCACAGGGTTGACACTGAAACTCCATCACAAACTCCTGAACTCTACTTGTTTGATTCTCGGAATGTCTCTTGATGACACATTTATCAAACCCTAATGTGGTTCCAGACTACACCCAATGCCATTCTGTGGGAACACTGCAAAAAAGGAACCCCGGATTCTCCTCCTTACAGAGTCTTCCTTCTGACAGGATGACTTAAGGTCTTCATTTCACGACATTTCATTCGGCTTTTGATGCGGTTGGCTTTTACCTTCCCTGCTTATGTCCCTTTTTCTGGCCTTCCTGTTCATTGATTGATAAAAAGCAGTAATTCAATATAATGGGAAATGGTCACAGGAGTTATAAAGAAAACAATGCAGAATAATGACTTAGCTAGCATTGGAACATTTTAGATAAAATGTTCAGGGAGGCTCTTTTTGAAGAAGAGAATGTTAACAGAGACCTGAATCAGAAGCGCAAAGGGCCTCTCTTCTCTTCTCCCCCGCTCTCTCTCCTCCTCACTCTCCTCTTCACATCTCTTTTCTCTCCCCTTTTCTTTCCTCCTTGGTGCTGCTCTGCAGCCTCCCTTCCCCAACAATAAAGACCTTTCGTATGAAAAAAAAAAAAAAAGAAGCGCAAAGGCCCAGGCTGTCAGCAGTGTGCTCAAGGTGTTTAGGTTCCAGTGAGTGAGGAAAAGAGTAGAAATAAAGTTTTAAAACTACCCAGAGGCCAGGTCGTTTAGAGTTCTGTAGGCTGTGGAGAGGGCGTGATATTTAGCACCCTCCTCAGGTCTCTAACCTTAGTGCATTTTCCAACACGGTTTGGATTTTCTCACCTGCTACCTTGCCTCAGGCTTCCCTGGGTAAACTTGTTAAACTGTCTTCGGGTTCATCTGGCTGTAGGTTGCAGACCCTTTCTACCATCTCGTCTGGCAGGGTTTGCCTGTCTTCCTGGAGATCCCTATTGAAAATTTCTTTCTAAGCCTCTGACTTATTATCTCTAACCAAACAAAAGCACTGAGCCTTGTTCCTCACACCCCCGGAAAGGGGCAGTAAAACAGAATGAAATTGCATTTTCCCAAAGATATCATGATAGATTTTCCCTTGTGTTCCTTCCCCAATCCTGGGCCCAGCCCCAACCCCTGCTACAGTCCTCACATCCACAGGGACAGTTCAAGCTCCAGTTCTTGTCCCAGTGAGTCTTGGGACCATTAAACATTTTTTGTCTGCTCTATAACATTTTGCGATTAGTGTTTTTTTAAACTCACAACTAAATATTTCTCACTTTTCTTTTTAAATTGACATTAATCCATTTGTCAGAGAATATTAATTCAAAAAATGCTACAAAATGTTTATTCCTTATAAAGGTTAATGAGGGACATGTCATTAAAAGGTTATCAGGAAACATGAAGTGCAGTCCTTATTTTAACACATGAAAGGAAGCATCCACACTGAAGTATTTACGATATTTAATGAGACGCCAGAAGATAAAGTTATAAGATTTTTAACTTAAAACAACCTTGGCAGAGAATATCATTTCATACACAGATAACTATGAATTATTAACCTTAAAAAAGACAGTTTAGAATTAACTTTACCATTGGTGGTCCAAGCAAAATGTTAAAGAGATTAATTGTACAGTTTGTTAGGGAATGTGACATTTAAACAAAAATAGAATAATGGCAAGATCATTAAAGGTCATTTGTGCCCTGATACAGAATTTATATCTGAGAAATATTAAAAATGCCAAAGTAACCAAACAAGAGAAAGAAGTATTTAAAAAAAATTAGGAATATACTCAATGATATAATATACTCAAAGAATTGTTTGATGAAAGAAATTAAAATGGAATGCCTAGAACCTCAAGGGATCAATTCAAAACCTCATCTTAAATGAAGGCATCTCCAGTCAACTGATAACATTTGTCCTGTTATCTGCATACCACTGGCCATCAGTGTGTCACAGACATTTATCAGAGCATGTTGAGCATAGGTATACTTCCCCAACCAGCTAGTGAAACAGAACTCCACCTACATGCTGCTTTCCCGGGAGTACTGATATTAACAATATGAGTTATCCTTTTGTTTCCTTTTCCTTTTTGCTAAGTTCTTGTTGAATCTTAGAGCAAAAAAGGACTTTAAAAATAATCTGGTGCAAAGATGATAAATCATATATGCATTCCCTGCTTCTGCCTTTCCCACGGAGGAGATGCCTCCTCCATGGAGTGTTCTTTTCTATGAAGCATAGACTCTATCTCTTAATTTTCAATAGATCATTTAAAGCAACCACTTCCAATCAATTGGTGCTCCAAAGAAAAACTATCTGCTATATCTAATCTACTCCAAATTTCCATTTTACTATTAAGAAAACAGGGATCCAGAACTATTTGCAGGTAGATTAACTATTCCATCTATAAAATTGACATGGAGCTCCTCTTTGCTGGATATGTTAATCCACACAAGGAGGAAAGTTAACATATGCTAATGTTCTTTGCTCTGTATTCCAAGTTCCTGAACCCAAACATGTAAACAGGTCTGTTTAGTACAGAGCTACCTTTGAAGGGCTCACTGCTTTAGCATTTTACCTCTACACGGAAGTATTAAAGTATCAATGCACTTGTCGCTGTAACTGGTATTTTCCATGCAGACAAAATGAAGTTTTCTGGCAATACTGAGCAACTTGCTGGTGTCTTGAAAATCACAAGTACAGTAAAACTATGGCAGAGCCAAACTGTCCCCAAATTATCTGCTTTCTTCCTGAGTGAAAGTCAAGGCAGGAGGCCATAATTTGTAAAGTGTCCTAAGGGAAGATACCAGACCTACTGGTGATCACCTTCCTAGATCTGCTTTCTTAATTCAGGGAGCTTTCTATTTGTCATTCTCTAAGGCCTCCTGTGAAGAAGATGACAATCACCAGAATTTAAAAATAACATAATGTAGAACGATCACCCCTAAGTTTATAACAGGTGATGTTCTGCAGAGATCAGTCCTGGGTACATTTAACATCTCAGTATGTGATTGATTGCACACTGAAGAGAGTGGTCGTTAAGTTTGCCAAGTACATCACATCATCAGGATGGGTGAGCACCTTGGAAGACAGGATTAGAATTAAAAATGACCTTGACTGTTTGAGAAATGATTACAAGCAAATGAAACTGAGTCGCCTACAATCAACTGTTCAACAACATACTAAAGAAATCTGCAGTTGCACAAATTCAAGTTTGAAATAGATGAGTCCCACAGCATGCTGGTGTAACTAATGAATCATCAGCTGTACTTTGGTCAGCATGGTTTTATTTATTAGCAAGTTAGCTAATTCTATTTTGTACAACATGTATTTCATAAACTGTGTAACAATATTTTATTAAATATGGTATATAATTTTATTAATGAGCAAATGAAAAAGTACATTAATCATTAAGTAATATTTCCAATTTATTTATGAGAATATATAAATGAGAAACATTTGGAAAGCCTCAAAAATTAGAGCCTTGAGATAGATGGAAATAATAAGTTGTTACAAAGGTAGAAAGTAGAAAAAGTTAAGAAATATTAGTAAAAGTATTTGGAAATTTGGGGAGTGCAAAGCTGTCCAAAGAATAGGAAAGAACAAATATATTAAATAACATCACAAAAAAATTAGGTCATAAATGAAGGCAAAGATCTTGCATGAAATAAACACTGATTTCGTACCATTATTTCACAGAGGTGGGATTGATCTAGGCTATTAACTTCCAGCTTTGGCTCCATCCATTGGTGCAGAAGACCTAGGATTCTGTCATCTTGTAACAAGCTGCTATTTCTGTGCAGAGTTTTAATTTCCTTCTGTGAAAAAGGCTAATTTCTAAGAATAGTTTGACATAAGCTTTCAAAGTAAATGATTACAAAGTTATTGTTTCAGCAGTTATGAAATTATAAAATTCTCTCAAAATTTCTATCAAAACTGTTTCATAAAATCTAAAATCTTGAATAGTTTTTCATATAGGACATCACAAAGAATATAGGACATCACAAAGAATTTTAAGCGTTCCTTAAAAACACTGATACCACCTAAAATCTCTGTTGTGTAAAACAAGAAAAACTGGTGTGAGATCTTTAACGCTAGAAAAAACTTTTGACCTCAACCTAGTAAACAATGTTGCCTTTAATAATTACAAAAACTGGGGTGGTGACCACACAGTACTCGTCAGTGTGAAGTAACATTTTTTAAATTGACCATATCACTCCATATTAGGTTAAATTGTGTTTAAATGTACATAAAACACGTATTCCAGATGGTAGTTTATACTGCTACTGTGATTTTTAAAGATTGCTTTTCTTAAAAACTCAGACTTAACTGTTTTTTTTTTTTCTACACGTAACACGGAAAGAATTTTTACTATTTGCAACTGTGGATATCTGTAGCTTCTATCACACTTGCCCTTCCAGCGAGTCTTCATGTAATTAAAGGAATTTTCTCACTTGTGTTATTAATCCTGCAAAATTTTGCTTTTTTTTTTTTT
>NW_003852485.1:1710439-1717875 GCF_000181295.1 Otolemur garnettii | reverse complement strand
GTCCCAGAGTAATTATCCCAAAGTCTCTTCAGCACCCACGTAGATTCAGAATACTGTAACTTACGTGTCCAATGGAGCCTCAGAAGCTTCTCACTTACGACAAGAGAAAATTTTATATCTGTATTATAAGTTGTATCCAAAGCATGAGAGTTACAAAAGAGAGAGATTAAAAAAGAGAATAAATACAGGTACAGGGTGAACACAAATGTGTGGGAGATTAGCTGAGAATATTGGGACTCTCATACCTAGAATTCACAATTTACATACTCGATTCAATGGATATTCCAAAAATACTCCCATGTATCCATTATTAGAGTGAATTTTACAGAATGTTATTTCATTTTACTTTTATTTTTAATTGACAAATAATAATTATATATATTTATGGGATACAATGCGGTGGGGGGAGTTTGTTTTTCTGTTTTGTTTTGTTTTGCTTTGTTTTTTGTTTTGTTTCAGACAGAGTCTAACTCCGTAGAGTGTCATGATGTCATCTTAGCTCACAGCAACCTCAATCTCTTGGATGCAGGTGATCCTCTTGCCTCCAGAGTAGCTGGGACTACAGGTGCCTCCTACCATGGCCCAGCTAATTTTTCTATTCTTAGTAGAGACAGGGTCTCACTCTTGCTCAGACTGGTCTCAAACTCCTAAACTCAATCCACCTGTGTTGGCCTCCCAGATTACTGTGATTACAGATGTGAGACACCATGCCCGGCCCAATGTGGTGTTTTGATACTTATACATTAAGGAATGAGAAAATCCTGCTAATGAGCATCATCAACTCACATACCTGTGATTTCTGATGAGAACATTTAAAATCCACCCTTTTGGCAATTTTGAAACTTTATTATCAACCATAGTCGCTGGCTATACAATAGATCACTACAACTTACTCCTCCCAACTGACACTTTGTACTCTGACCAACATTTCTCCTTTCCCCACACAATGGCTTCACCCCACCCCAGCTCCAGTAACCAATGTTCTGCCCTCTGCTTCTATGAGTTTGACTTTTTAGATTGCATATATAAGTGAGATCATGTCATATTTGTCTTTCTTGCCTGAATTATCTCGTCTAGATTTATCCATATTGTCATAAATGACAGAATTTTGTTCTTTTTAGAGGCCAAAGAGTATTTTATTGTGAATATGTACATATAACACCGTTTGTCTGTTGAGCACTTACGCTGTTTCCGTATCTTGGCTGCTGACTGTTGTGAGGAGTGCTGCAGTGAAAATGAGAGCACAGATATCTCTGTGACATACTGATTTCAGCTCCTTTGGCTATATACCCAGAAGTGGGATTGCTGGATCATATGGTTGCTCTATTTCAAGTTTTTTGAGGAACCTCCAGACTGTTTTCCAGAATTGAAGTACTAATTTATATTCTGACCAGCTGTGCACAAGGGTTCTCTTTCCTCCACATCCTCACCAACATTTATATTATGTCTTTTTAATAATAACCATTTCAACAGGTGTGCGGTAATATCTCATTGAGGTTTTTAATTTATGTGGTGCTTAATGCTTTTGAGCATTTTCTAATGTAACTGATGGTCACTTATATGTCTTCCTTTGAGTAATGTGTACTCAAGTCTTTTGTACATTTTTTAATTGTTTTCTTTGTTTTCTTGCTAGTGAATTTTTGGAATTCCTTATATATTTTGGATAGTAACCATTATCAGATGTAAAGTTTACTCTCATTCCATCTGTGTCTCTTAACACAATTGATTGTCACCTTTGCAGTGTTTAAGCTCTTTAGTGTAATCCCATTTGTCTATTTTTGCTTTTGTTACCTGTATTTTGGGGATCATATGAAAGAAATCATTGTTCAGATCAATGTTGGATAATTTTTCGTCCTATGTTTTGTTTTTTTCTAATCATTTTATAGTTTCTTATTTTGCATTTTCATTCTTAATCCATTTTGAGTTGATTTTTGGATACAGAGTGAGATAGCAGTCCAATTTTATTCTGCATTTGTATAGCCAGTTTTTCAATGCCATTTACTGAAGAAACTATCCTTCCTTCATTGTGTGTTCTTGGCACCTTTGCCAAAAATAAATTGATCATAGATGCATGGATTTATTTCTGGGCTCTCAATTCTATTCCATTGGTTTTTCTGTCTGTTTTCATGCCAGCACCATTCTGTTTTGAGTACATTAGCTTTGTAATATATTTTTAAATCAGACATTGCAAAGCATTCATCTTTATTCCTTTTGCTTGAGATTGCTTTGGTTAGTCCTTGTCTTTTGTGATTCCATAAGCATTTTTCTGTTTCTATCTAGCATTCTATAAATGCTTTTTCCATTTCTATGAAGAATGGCATTGGATTTTGCCATTAACTCTATAGATTGCTTTGGCTAGGATGTACATGTTAACAATATTAATTCTTCCAATCCATGAACACAAGGTATCTTTCTATTTATATTTCTTAGCTTCAGTTTCCTTCATCAATCTTTTATAGTTTTAGTATATAGATCATAGTCAAATATAGCCTCAATGGTTACATTTATTCCTAAGTATTTTATTATTTTGTGCTATTGAAGACTATTTCTTTACATCTTTTTCAAATAGTTCACAACTAATATATAGAAATGCTACTGATTTTTATGTTAATTTTATTACTTATAACTTTACTGAAAGTTTATTTCTTTTAGTAGTTTGGGGGGAATTCTTTCTGTTTGTTTGTTTTCTTTGATTTTTGTTTTTTTGGTTTTGGGGTTTTTTGTTTTTGTTTTTTTTTTTGAGACAGAGTCTCACTCTGTTTCACTGGGATTGAGTGCCATGGCATCATCAACCTTAAATAGCAACCGCAAAGTATTGGGCTTAAGCCATCTTCCTGCCTCAGCTTCCCGGTAGTTGTAACCACAGGAGCCCACAACAACGGCCCTCTAGATTTTGTAGAGATGAGGTCTCACTCTTTCTGAAGTTGGTCTCAAACTCCTGAGCTCAAGCAATCCACCTGTCTCAGCCTCTCAAAGTGCTAAATTATAAGCATAATTCCGTGCTCATGGCCTGAGGGATGTCTTTAGGGTTTTCAATATATTAGATCATATTATCAGCAAACATAGAAAATAACATTTCTTCCCTTTCTGTTTAAATGACTTATATTTCTTTTGCATGACTAATTGCTTTAGCTAGGACTTCCAGTACCATGTTGAATAAAAATGGTGAGGATCTTTGTCTTGTTTTAGATTTTAGAGAGAAAGCTTTCAACTTTGACCATTAAGTATGATGTCAGCTGTGGACTTGTCATGTATGACCTTTACCATGTTGAGGAATATTCCTTCTTGCCTATATTTTAAGAGTTCTATCATGAAAGGATGTCAAGTTTTATCAGTTACTTTTTCTGCATTTATTGCCATGATTATATGCTTTTTGTCCTTCATGCTGTTAATATAATGAATCACATTTATTGATTATCTTATGTTGAACCATTTTTGCATTCTTGGGGTAAATTCCATTTGATAATAATGAAAGATCTTTTTGATTTACTGATGAATATGACTTTCTAATGTCATCCCTCAGCATTCATGGGAGTTCGGTTCCATAACCTTCACAGATATCAAAAGTCATGATGCTCAAGTCTTTTATATACAAAAATGATATAGTATTTACATATAACCTACACATACCTTCCCATATGTTTTTAATCATCTCCATCACTTATAATGTCTAATACAATGCAAATTCTATATAAATAGTTATGTGGTGGTATTTAGGGAATAATGACAAGAAGAAAAATCTGTATAAGTTCAGTACAAAGGTAGCTGTGCTTTTTTTATTATTATTACTTTCAAAGTTCACTGAATTTTAAGATATGGAACCCATGGATATGAAGGGCTGCTGTATTTTCTTAAGCATTTTTGGATCTCAATTTGTCAGTGATATTAGTGATTTTCTTATACTGTCCTTGTCTGGTTTTTGGTGTCAGGGTAATGCTGGCCTTTTAAAATGAATTTGGATGTATTCCTTCCTCTTCTAAATTTTTCAAAATATTAATTGGATTGGCTATATTCCTTTTCCTTGAACCAACTTGAAGCTTTCCTTTTCTAAGAAACCTTGTTTATATTATAGAGAGAGAAGGATTTGGGAAAGAGAGGGAGAGAAAGATGGAGACTGACAAAGACTAAAATTGGTTGAAGTGATTGTATAACAGCAGTGGTTCCAAAAGGAATATTTACTAACACATCTATGAGGTTAGCTAGTATGTTCTTGTGAAAGACACTAAGATGGATGTGCTTCTACTTCCCATAAATTCTCAAGATCTTCACCAAATTGCAAGTTTAATTTGGAAGGTCTAATTTGGAACTATGTTGTACAACCAGAGAACACTGCTACTAAGCTAGGCACAGTGACTCACATCTGTAATCCCAGCGCTTTGGGAGGCCAAAGTGGGAAAATCACTTGAAATGAGAGTTTGAGACAAGCCTGAGCAACAGAGCAAGACCTCATCTTTTAAAAATAAATAAATAAATGAGAAAATCTAACCAGGTGTGGTGGACTGTTCCTATGGTCCCAACTACTTGGGAGACCAAGGCAGGAGGATTTCTTAAGCCCAGGAGTGGAGAGAAGATCACAAATAGAAGTCAGAAGACAAAAGAATCCTGCACAAAATGCTACTAATGTCATACTCCTACGTTCATTCTTCATAAATAGGATTAGCCAGGCAACTGCAAGACAGATAAGAAAGCAGTAAAAGGAGGACATCTGAATGAAAGTGGGCATATCTGAGTGCTTCTCCATGGATCTATTGAGTCAATTAATTTATAAATTGTTCTGTTTTGAAAGTAGTTTGTTTCAGCTCTCTTTTCTAGGCTATAAGTCTGAATCTTTGACAATATTATTGAAGATTGAGTATCCATTATCTGAAATGCTTGGGATTTGAAATTCAGACCTTTTTGGATTTTGGAATATATACATTATATACTTAGTGGCTGAACATCCCTAATCTGTAAATCTGAAATCCACAGTGCTTCCATGAACATTTTCTTTAAGTGTCATGTCAGTGCTCAAAAAGTTTCATATTTTGGAACATTTAAGATTTTGCATTTTTGTATTAGGGATACTCAACCTGTAAAAACAAAAAAGGAATCATCTTCATTTTTATTTTGAAATGACCTTTACAAGATAGAAAATATCAAATAGGCACATGGCACTATTATTATTGTTTTTCATTATCAAAGCTGAAGATTTGGCCTAAAAGCAGGGAACAAGAGATGCAAAACCATATCATCCGATATGAGAAGTAGCAATTTTTATTCCTGCCTAAGCTATTTCAACTTAAATAACCAAAAAACAATATTGAAGATGACATTTCATAATTATATAGGATGCCTTTTCTAGAAGCAAAAAATGTTTTCTTCCTACCAATGTTAAATTGCATCACGTTGTTCCTACGATTAGATGGAACTAGACTAAGATTACCTATGCTAACTGTGAACATTTGGGAATATTTAATATCCCTACTCTCCAATTAAGCCATCTCCTTAAGAGTACAGAATGCCTGTCAATTCTGTCAGCTTATATTATTATCCCCATTATACAGATGAGGAACAGTAGAACAATTTGATTAACACAAAGCAAATTCTCAAATGCAATTTTTATTACTTATGCCAGGGATCAGGAAATGAAGGCCCATGGGCCATATCCAGCTTACAGCCCTGGGACTAAGAAACCTGCAAACATTTTTAAAGCTTTGCCAAAAAGAAAAGAAAACAAAAAGATAATGTACTGACAGAGACCTTGTGGGGCCCACAAGCCCTAAAATATTTACTCCTTAGCCCTTTACAGGGATATGAATCATATAGTTCCTTTAAAATGTAACTTGGGTGGTTGGTTATTAGTAAATTAAATGATTTAAATAAGTGGATTTTATCTGTCTGAACTAAGAAAATAGATACAGGATGCAGACACTCTTATTTCATTTACAAAATGCTGCATTTTGCCTTTGATGTAAATTAGTTGATAAGATCTCAAAAATACACCAATATTTTGATATGAAGAAGAGAGAAATGTTTCTGTTTGTACACGTGGCCAACTCAACTGAAACTAAGTAAACTGACAAGGCAAAGCTTTGCCAGTAGAGTCAATAAACAGGAGTTGCAAAATAAAAACTTTATATATTCATTTTAATAGCATATAATAAGACAAATGTACAAATAAAGTAATACTAAATTATCCAGTAAGTAAGAAAAGGCTCTAAGAGCTGCTGCAGGGTGAGATTGTAAGTAAATACTAGTTGCAGCCAAGTTTGCCTCTTTCATCTGACTCCTTTGAGTCAGATCACCTAAGTCCTGACACCTGTTCATGCTGCTAAATTTATAAGCTTGTCTACAGCCAAAAGTCCATTTTCCTCAAAGCACTCCAGGTTTTGTGGTAAGAATAGTAGCATGAAAGCCCTGATAAAATGCGTGTGCTCATTATTTTCCCTTTCTCCCCCTCCACACACGTCTAGGGACTATATTTATTAGCCTGGACCCTCCAATACTTAACTATGTCCTTCCTGGCTCTGAAGTCTTCCACCCCTTTTCTTGATGACGTACTTACAATCGCATCAGCCTCTTTGCCTTAATATAATTCTAGTGGTGCTGATTGCAGATTGTGGGTGAAACCTTTGTCTGTCAGGAGACTAGGAATAGATTGGAAACTCAGCACAACTCTGCATTAAGTAACCTTTCAGCTGTGGGAGACTTGAATCACCCAACCAACTTAGCACACTATTCTTAACTGTTCCGCTACAGTATTTTTGTTAAGTGGAATAAAAAATTACCCCCCTTCCTTCCTTTTTCTTTTTTCTTTTTTGGATCAATTTAGTAGAAGGAAAAATTAAAAGTGGATTAAAATTCTATCAACTCTGCATGAGACTTTCACCACTACTTCAATATTCACAAATTGAAAGTTAGAAAGTTAATGGGCTGCCTTAAGATAATCAATGAGAAGAAGAAAAAGGAGCATGAACAGGAAGAACACGTGTTTTGACTCTTAATTGAGTATGAAAAAAATAATCAACACTATGGGTTAGATTACAAAAATAAAATTCTTGTCTACTTATAAAATATGAAGAAAATGTTCTAAATGTTCCATAATTTTAATTTTTATGGTAAAAATATGTATAGACATTTATGACAGTTAGATACCTACAGCTACCCATTTTTTTTTTTGAGGGATGAAAAATTATTTATTGAGTAAAATGTACACTATTTCGATGATGTTTACATTAAAACCTTAGACTTCAGGTGGTGCCTGTGGCTCAAAGGAGTAGGGTGCCAAACCCATATGCAGGAGGTGGTGGGTTCAAACCCAGCACCCAGCCAAAAACTGCAAAAAGAAAGAATAAAATCATAATTAAAAAAAAAAAACCTAGACTTCATTACTGTGCACTATATCCATGTAACATAACTCCACTTAAACACTGTAAATCTAGAAATTATTTTTTTTT
>NW_003852485.1:1693195-1710188 GCF_000181295.1 Otolemur garnettii | reverse complement strand
TAGGTTACAGCTTACATATAAAAGTTATAAATTAGTTTCATAATAGGGATGTGTACATTGGATACTTTTTCTTCCATTCTTGTGATACTTTGCTCAGAAGAACATTTTCCAGCTCCATCCATGTGAACATGAAGGACGTAAAGTCTTCATGCATAGTATGCATACTAAAGTCTGCATAGTATTCTATGGTGTACATATACCACAGTTTGTTAATCCATTCAGCTACCCATTTTTGGCATAGTGACATGATGAAACTATGTGACCGAAGTCACCTGATGACTCACCGAGAGTCAGCTGTTCAGCCCCTGACAGCACAGGCATGTTGGCTGCACCACAATGAAGGTACTTGCTGTTTCTTTTTGTCCCTTGAATGGTGTTGGCAATTCTTTTTGTATCTTCCACAAAATATGTAGCTGTTTAATTTTGGGGAAAAAATTACTTTTGTAAAGTTGGAATTCTGAAATAGAAACAGTTATAAGTGACTAGAAGATATTAATAATTTAAAAGAAATAATTATTGAGCTCTTCTTATAAACCTGTAGTATGCTGGGCAGTTGTAAGGTCTATGGAGACGAATGTGCAGGGAAGTCCTTGCCTTGTTAAAATTATCTTACAGTGTGAAGAGATACACAAAAACAAAGAAAGAAAGAAAAAGAAAAATTTAAAAATAAAAGAAATGCACAATTTCAGAGAATATAGTATAGCTAATAAGGCAGGTGGTGTATAAAAAAGATAACCTCGTTGAGGGAGGTGAATTGGTTGGTCAAGAAGATCTAAGAAGATGATGTTTAGCTGAACCCTGAAGGTAGAGAGAGAGTCGGCCACTAAGGAGCTGGGAAAATGAGGTCCTAAAAAGGGATCAACAAATGCCCCACAGCAGGTGTTAGGGCTGTGCACATTCCAGGAACAGAAAATTTATTGTGGTTAAAATTGTAAGTGCTATAAATGAGTTTGATGATAGGCAAAGATCAGACAATGAAGTTTATAAGCCGATAAAGGAGTTTGATCAGGAGTTTGAATTTTATTCTTAGGTTATTGCGAAGACTTTATGTGCTCTGATTTATGTATTAAAAATTACTTTCTCAGATGTGCATAGAAATAGGTGAAAAGAAGAGAAGAACAGAAGTGAGGACCATTCCAGTCATCCAGACTATGAATAGTAGTCACCAGGGTAATGGAGTAGAAATGGAGATCAATAAAAGAATTTGGTATATCTAGGCATGTTTTAGAGCTCTTACTTTGCTGCTGATAGAATGGACAGGGGAATTTGTGCTGATAATATAGGGAAAAGATAAAACATATCTCTGCAGTATGTACCCCAAGCATGAGGAAGAATGGAGATCATGGCCTACCGTTTGTTTTCCTTTGCTACTTTCTGGCTCTGGGGCCCCTGTGCTATGCTTCTCTGTCACCTTCCAGTTCAGGTCAAGTTAGGCATGATTCATTAAGATCCCTATCACTCTAGTCTCTTCCTTTGTTAGGGCTGAAATGTGGATCTCAATGGCTTTTCTGTTTCTGTCTCCAATTTAAGTTTTTAAAATATTTGCTCTAGCTCTTTCCTATTTGCAGCATTTGCACTTGCCAGAACGTCAAGAGAGGTGGCTCTCCTCCCACTCAAATGCACTAGGATAAACGCCTCAGTACAAGATGTCTTCTTTCCTGCCGTGCTGTGGCTGGGAATTTTCTAAATCTCCTTAATTTAGGTGGAATAAAACTATCTTGAAGTGTATTTCTACATAAAGACTCTCAAAGCCATTTTTTCTCAGTTGCTTCCATGTTCTATAATTGAATGCCTTCTTTCCCTCCTCGGTTCCCAACTTCCGTCCAGCGCTACTCAGTTAGTGCCTATGTGAAGTTTTGTCACTTACCTAATCCCTTCTGCACTGAATGAAACTAATCTGCTTTCCACGTCACGTACACAGTTTTCTTTGTTCTGGATTTTATTTTCCTCTACCCGTTCCTCAGTGTGGAGTTTCTTATGTACATATGCAAAGACTTGAACAGGAACATACTGCCCGTTTGAGAGAACACATATGCTCATGAATATACCACAGCTAAATGATAGAAGTCTTGTCAGCAATGGCACTTTGTAATTATCATCACTTGTCACTTTTTATATTAAAAGTCCCCAAGTATAAAATATGAAAAGTTAATGTCTTCTTATGTTACATCCATAGTTCAAACATGTTTTATCATCAGAATCGTTCCTCAGACAGAATCCTAGGTGGAATCCCAATCTCTAATATATAAAACCCATAAGAGAGGAGCTGCTCCAATGAGAAAGGGGGAGAACAAACTTTCTAACCCCTTGTATAAGCCCGTGATTATGCATGAGGCATTTATCCATATAAAATATTGTTCTCTACAAAATGCACTTGGAAAAATCTGGAATGAAACATTCTTCCAGGTCTGTCTGTTACTTTAAAACACAATCTTTGAGAGTTTCCTGTTTGTTCTACTTGTTAAAAATATGATTTAGTAGCCAGACTAGTGTCTCATGCCTATAATCCTTACCCTCTGAGAAGTCAAGCAGAAGGATCACTTGAGGCCAGGAGTTCAAGACCAGCAAGAGCGAGACCCTGTCTCTACTAAAAATAGAAAAAGTAGTCAGGTGTTGTGGTGGGTGCCTGTAGGCTCCGCTACTTGGGAGGCTGAGGCAGGAGGATTACTTGAATCCAGGAGGTTGCTGTGAGTTAGGCTGATGTCATGGCATTCTAACCCAGGTGACAGAGCAAGACTCTGTCTCAAAAAATAAAAAGAATAAGAAAAAAAAATACAGGGTGGACATAAAGTTCATGTGCAAAATACTATGTTAAACTATTTTAAATTACACAAGAACTTTATGGATATCTTCAACTAATCTTGTAATGAATCTCTCTCTCTCTCTCTCTCTCTCTCTCTCACACACACATACACACACACACACACCTTAATCCCTTGATCCTGGTAACGCATCTACGCTACCAAGAAGAATGTTCCATTCTCTGCCTCTTGTTAAACACTGAAACAACTGCCTCCTTCAGAAGCAGAGTTTTGTTCAATAAATAGTGAGGCCAGCTTTCTGGACCTTTCACACTACTCTCCTGATTCACATAGTTTATGACCACCACTGAGAGCTGTTTGGCTCAGAAAGCTCCAGGGAGCCACAACCACATTGCCATTCTCTCCTCAAAATCCATATTGCATGTATTCTCCACCAGCCAGGAAGGGTGTGCAGGAATAAAATCTTTCTTTCAGATTTAAAAGTGAAGAATTTAGACCAAATTCTGGGAGCCAAATTAACTATCCAGGTTATGAACTCATGAGAATGTGCTTGGAGTGAGGAAGAGTGAAAAATCAAATGGTCCATCACCCGACCCCTGTTTAGCCAAACTCTGCCTTTGACATTAACAACCCGCTGTAGAGTTACAGCTGCCGGTGATCACATGGAGGCAGAGGCAGGAGGGCAGACAGGTTAGCTGACAATCATCATTATTGGTGAAATAAATCTAGAGTACACCAAATACTGGATTAATAGAGACAACTTTAATTGATTTCAACAAGAAATTAATACATTTATTAGAAATATATTAATCTGACAAGTACCCAACAAACTTGTTTTTGAGTGGAACATGGAGACTACCATATGAATAGCAACATGTTAATAATAATAATGATAAAATATTAATCAATAGTAACAGATTAATATGCATTGTGGATCTTTACATTAAATCTGATAATGAAGTTAAGTTTTATACCAACTCAAGCTTATGTGGAAGATGAAGATACCCTCAAAATAGGTTGTCCTTTTACTCAGAAAAATAACTAAATTCAGATTTGTTTTCTTTCTTAATCTTTTTCTTAACTTTTCTTCCAACTTTTATAATGTGGGTAATATTCAGAGGTAGGAAGGTTAGGAATCAAGTTGTCAGTGTCCTTTACTCTTTTCATGTAATATATATGTGACATTGCCTTAGTTGTCTACATTCCATGGTCTTTTAACAACTCGTTTAGTGCAGGAGCTGTGGGAGGAAGAAGCATGGACTGCCAGTGCCACCGCTGTTGCTCTTCTGTAGTATGACTGGCTTTCTTTCCTTGGCAGCAATTACAGATAGAAGGTTGTTTCCTGGGAAATGCCCTTCTTGGTATATGCAGTAGAACTTGTATATATCTCAGCTGTGTAATCCTATATTCTCATATATACTGACTCATTATGTGTTCATAGGATGTGAGAAAACATAAAGACAGAGCTAAATAAATTTGGCATCTTACAGATACAAAGCAAAGAAAATGAAAGATGACATACATTGTGGCAAGAAGTCAATGTTTGACTGCTCCTTAGATAGAAACACTCACTGCAGGGCAAAAAGGGATCTATGTTTATTTATTTGCTACTTATCATTGTACATGCTACTGTCTTATCTAGACAACAGTGGTACAAAGAAATTATGTAAACCGAAATAGACTCATAAGAACACAGAAAGGGTTTGGATGGCACAGTATGTATATGTGTGTGTGTGTGCACATACATGTGTGTGTAACTAAGCTGCTGCTTCTACTATCTCATTCTTAAATTTTTTTAAAATTCTGTGAAAACAAAGCCTTTACAATGAAATTGTTGTTAAAAACAATTTCAGCAATATCTATAATATGGACTCTGCAATAGTTTTTCCATAGTAATCTTGTAAAAGATCCAGGCAGTTACTGTGAGTGTGTGTCATAGGGACTGGAGGGAAGTATTTATTGTAAAAGAATACAATAAATTGTATTCTATTACACTGTATTTTAGTACCTACTACACTGTATTTTAGAAGTTTTGTTTGGGTCCAATACCCCCATGACAATTTCCCAGAAAAATATCTAAATCTTAAACAATCTACCCAACTAAAAGATGTAGTCCAAGTGTTTGACGCCTATTCTAGTTTTCCTAATGGGACAACAGACTCTTCATAAATTTGAAGCAAATAACATAATAAGCAAGTATAAATAAATGAGTAAATTATAGGGAAAAACTGCCATGACAGGATTTGTGTATTGAAATCATTTAATACTGACAGTTTTGCTTACAAGTAAGATGTAAGCAGTAGAATTAGAGATGGACGGACAGGAAAGTATTCATTCAAAGGACAAGAAGGTATTCATTCATTCAGTAAGACAATAATGTATTTGTGCAGTGTATGAATCAGAGCTTAAATTGGACATGGAATCTTGACAAAATTTTGGTTGTGATGATGATGGAAGTATGCAAAACATTAAAGTATGCAAAAGAGGTATCCTATAGATAACTTTCTTATGTAAAGTTTATACAGATGTTTCTTATTTTCATTTTTTAATTTTAAAAGTTTTTTATACACAACAAAAATTATTTGTACTAAAAAATCCATCCTTATCACACTATTTATTTTTCATATTAAACTTACAATTTTGTTGGGTGTTGATATCAAAGCCCGACATTCTATTTCTAAGGAGGGAAATAAAGACAGAAAAGAAACTATTACCATTACCTCAGTTATTCAGGCATTTCTGCTATCATTAGTTTAGTCGCTTAAAAGAAAATTCATTTATTTGCCCGTGATTCTGCAATTTGATGTCAGCTCATCTGGGTAACTCCTTGGGCTGGACTCATCTGGCATCACTGATAGGGCCGCCAGTCATCAGATACACTGACTGGAAATGGTATGCCTTTGATGGCTTCACTATCAGGTCTGAGGACTCAGTTGGGATGATTGGAATGGCCAAGTAATCCAGGCCATTCATTCTCTTTATGTGGTTCATCATCCTAATCTTCAGAATCTGATACTTTCAAAGCTTTTAATTTTTTGTTCCAAAAGGGAAAAATACAAGTTATAAGATCTTTGACCATTTGTCTCACCTCAGAAGTTACACAGTTAAATGCCTGGACATTCTATTAGTCATAGCAATTTGCAAGGGCAGCTCAGAGTCCAGGGAAGTGGGGTAGGAAAAAGACTCCACCTGCTGATGGGCACAGCATATAAGAACAAGAGGAATTTATGATCATATTCATAATCTACTACAATAATCAAATTAAAAGAGGATTAATATCTTGATGAATTAATAGTGATATAATCATGAAAACAATAGACATTTTATAACTGACTACCTCCCTACATTGACCACCTCCTTAAGTTGACCTAATTTTCATAGATCATACATACACCAAACGTACTTATCAGTACATTATGTATAGTTCCTTATGTTGAACACCTCTGTATATTGACTAGTTTATTACAGTTCCTTGCATGGTCAACTTACAGAGGTTCTATTATATGTAGGAATAAAATCTTAAAATTTGATTTTTTTAAAAAAGGAAAACTATTATTATGTGAAAATTCACTTTAGGTTTTGATAAACTTTTTAAAGTATTGTGAGGTACTAGATTAATTTTATGGCTTTATGAATTCACACATTTGTTGTATTTCTCTATAATATAGAGAACTATTTCTTTTAAATAAGTAAAAGAAAGATTTATCAAAATCACTAACTACAACATAAATCTAATTTGCCTTAATACTAATTTACCAATGTTGCTGAAAATTCTTGCTCTAAGTTTGAGTCAATGAAATATAGCACAGAAAATTGGGCATTATTTAATCCTTCATCTATGTTTTGAAAATTTAATCATTTATCCAATTATGCCTCCTTATATTAGATGGAAACTATCATTTAGTCATGTAGTAAAAGAGATTGTAGAAATGCTAGATCAATCATTAGAAAAAGATCAATTTAAATTTAATTTTCTTCCCAAATCTCTTTATTGTTAGAATAAAAATCTATACATAATTAAATGTATCCCAGTTTGGAAAAAGTAAGTTTTAGATAAACTACATTTTTTAAAGTTTTGGATGTTTTATTACATTTTATTCAATGGAGACATTACTCAATATGAAAAGAAATTTGCTAATTGTAGGACAAAAGGAGAGAGATTATAAGAGATACAAAGATGAATAAACAGATCCTGACTGAAAATGTTCTCAACTACCAATGGAAAGGCATAAGCACAGAAAAACCACAAAGATGTCATGAAAATAGAAAATAAGAAATAAATGAGCTTCAACCTGGTCATATTTGTGTTTGCAAGTTGATCATTTTTAGATGTCCTGGTTGAGGGTAGCAAGGTGTGGAGGGGTAAAGATCAAAGGGAGAGCCCACACCTAGCATTTCCATCCACATCTTCTGGTGACCCTGAGCTCTGACTGGAAAACCTATTTTCCACTCCTGCCCAAAAGTGGGGTGGTTGATTAGTATTCAGTTGCATTCTGACAGCATGCTTTTTTATAGAGCACTTTCATAAATGTTCATATTCTCAGTAAGTTCTACAAAATTTGTTGAGACAGGTTGACCTCCTGCTTTACAGACAAAACTGGAATGAATTAGGAAAAGTGACTTGCCCGGAGCTAAACAAAAATTAAAATAACACAAAATTAGGGCTAAACCTAGGTCTTATGCTCATCCCAGGATATCTTTCTACATGGAGAAGGTTAGAAGCATAATTAGCAGATAAAAGCTTAATGTGGCAACAGCAGTGTCTCTGAGCTATAATGTGTGTAACCTTGAGATCCAGATTCCCCAATTATAATAAATTTTCAGTGAGGTGACTTATGTCAAGACCAAAGGATGTGTTCTATCATGAGGTAGCTTCTCAAATATCTTCACTCCAACTTTCATAGCTTTAGGATTCAGGTCAAGGTCAATACCCATTGCTTTGTAACAAAGTCCTTTTTGTCTGTCAAGAGCTAAACCATTTTAGGTGTAATCTGGGATGTATTAGATATTGGTTTATTTCTCAAACTGGGGTCTAAATTTCCTGGAAATTCAAATTTTCTTAAGGATTAGAAAATGCTTTATAATTGATACAACACACATATGATGTTTCCATCTCATGAAAACCAAACGATTTCACATTACACTATGTGTGAGAGTGTTTTATAGAATATAAAATTAAATCATCACATAGCATATGGTAGTAGAGCCTATAGATCTGTATTCACAATTCTAAATAAATATAGTAAATAGCTTCTAAATGCAGTAGGCATTTAAGTAATAAAGTAAGCACAATTATAAATGCAGGAAGTGAATCTGGACAACAAGGCAGATCAGAATCAGACTGTGCTTGCCACTGTTAAGGAGAGGATCAAACATTGCAAGTCAGTACTCATCTACAGATGGAGTTTCTTGGAGAGAGCACTGTTAATCATCAAAAAAGTGACAAAGTAACAATCAAAGTGAAGGACATGGGGTGATCAACTAGGCAAGATTGGAAGATACTTGGAGAAGCTTCAGTGATGAAGGATCAGAGGAAATAATGCTTGGCCTTCATGCTCCCCCTGCAAACACTGTGACTTAAGATACAAGGGGGACCCCACCACCAGTGCAAGCCTCCATACTAATTAGAAAGATGCTTGGAGACAGCACAGTATCATTGTCATAGAGAGCTTCTATTCCCAGGTCGCTACAACCAGCGCCATTCTGAGCATTAGTCCAGGGATCAGCTTTGCTGCAACCACCTCCATATCACCCCTGACTGACTGGGGAGGGTGAGCCCTGTGACTGGGAGCCAAGTGCCTCTAGGGGATTCAAATGAAAACTGCCTAAGTGAGACCTGCATGGGGACTGTCCAGCTGCCAAGCCATAGGATCTTACATGCTAACTGGCAGCCCCACTTTCATAGCCCACCTCAGTGCCCAGCACCACATCTGTCATCCAACACTACACCATGGATCTGCTATCCACAAGTTGCACCCTTCCACATACTGTTATCCTTAGGTGGAGTGAATGAATGAATCACTGATACCTACGGCCACCACCTAGATAGCCTTGCGCATGTGCCACTGCCGCCACCTTGGGGAAACTCAGACAGAGCAATATCTCAAATGCCTGCCTCACTGGAGAGGAATTCACCCAGCTCCCATCTAAGCTTCCAACAGTGAACTGGGAAGCAAATACCACTCCATGCAAAGATCCTGTAGCCCTGGCACGGACTATAACAACCACATGAGAATGGGATAATGCATTACGGGCTTTCAGTGCATCTGTCCCTCTCTTTCTGGGTCAGTCTTCTTGAGTAGGACACAAATGTGCCATCTAGAGACCTCTCTTTCTTCTTACTAAGTGGGAAAGTTCCTAGCAAAAGATATCAGGTACACCACAAACCTATCTGCTCTGAGATGAGAGAAGAGGTATTAAATGAGAAGACACCAGCAAAATAATTCTGGCAACATTTAAAAACAAACTAGTTTGATAGCCCCAAAGAAATGCAAAAGATCTACAGCAGCAAACTCCAATCAGATGTAAATTATTGAAATGTCAGAAACTAATTCAGAATGTGAATGGTAAATGAATTAAACTGAATTGATCATTAAATTGCAAACCAACACAAGGAAGTCAAAAATTATTTCAGCACATAAATTTAAAAAAATGAAAATGTCACAAAAGAGATGACAAAGGTAAGATATAACAGAACTTAAAGAAATGAAAGTGTCATTTAGGAAATTCCAAAATATAGCACAAAGCTTCAATAATAAACTAGACAAAGGAAAAGAAAGAATTTGAGAGTTTGAATACAGGCTTTTAAACTAAGTCAGTCAAAGCTTCAGAGAAATAAATATTTGTTTGCTCAGCGAACTAATAGACTATGTAAAATGAGCCAATAAAAGATTTATAGGTATCTTTGAGGGAGAAGAAAAGTCAAAAATCATGGAAAACATATTTGAGGGAATTATGAGGAAAATTTTCCTGGTATCGCCAGAGATTCAGATATCCAAATACAAGGCAGTCATCAAACACTGGGAAGATTCATAGCAAACCACACATCTCCAAGACATATCAAGCTGGTTAAAGTCAAAGTGAAAGAGAAAATCCTATATACTACAAGATGAAACCAACAATGAATCTACTAAGGAAAACCCATCAGGCTAACAATAGACTTCTAAGCAGAGAGCTTACAGAGAGCATGGGGGCCCCATTTTATTCTTAAACAGAGCAACTGTCAGCCAAGACTTTTGTATCCTGCAAAACTATGTTGCCTGAATGATAGAAAATCTTTCTCAAACAAGCAAACACTAAGGGAATTTGTCACGACTAAACTTTGCCCTCCAGGAAATGCTCAAAAATGCACTATACATGAAACAGAACAATAGATACCCACCAGTGTAAAACATATGAAAGTCAAAATCCACAGCTCCTATAAAACAGCAAATGAGGAAAAACAAAACAACAAGGTATCAACATTATGGACATAAAAGTATCCCACGTGTCAATACTAACCCTAAAAGTGAATAGTCTCTGTACTCCAATTTAAGGGCACAGACTGGCTGAATGGATGAAAAAACACAACTCAATTATATGGTGTCTTCAAGAAACCCACATGACTCACAAAGATTCACAAAGACTTCATGTAAAAAATGGGGGGAAAATATTCCTTGAAAATGAAAACCAAAAAAGAAAAGTGAGTAGGTGTAGCCATTATCCTGTTAGATAAAATAGAATTAAAATCAACAGTGATGAAGCAACCAATTCATCAAGATAACATATATATGCAGCTAACATAACTCCAAGATGCATAAAACAAATTCTATCTGATATAAGCAAAGAAATAAACAGTACCAAACAGTACCATCATAATTTCCAGAGACTTTAGCACCCTACTGACAAATCTAGACAGCTCTTCAAAGCAGAAGACCAACAAAGAAATGTTGGAATTAAGTGGGAGTCTAAAATAAATGGACCTAACAAAGATTTACAAAATATTCTACCCTGAAACTACAGAATATACATTCTTCTCATCAGCATATGGAACATTTTCCAAGATTCATCTTACCTTAGGCTACAAAAAAAGTTTCAGCAAATTCAGAAAAATCAAAATCACAACATGTATTTTCTCAGACCACAGTAGGGTAAAACTAGAAACCAATTCCAAGAGAATCTCTCAAATATACACAAAGTCATGGGAATTAAACCACCTGTTGCTGAATGATATTTTAGTCAATAATGAAATTAAGATGTAAATGAAAAGACTTTTTTGAACTTAACAATAAAAAGGACACAAACTTTCAAAATCCATGGGGTACAGGAAAAGCAGTATAGGTAAAATGCTTACATCAAAAAGACAGAAAGATTACAAATGAACAATCTAATGTCACATCTCAAAGAAGCAGAAAAATATCAAACCAATCCTAAACCTAGAATAGGAAAAGAAATAAGAATAGTCAGAAAAGAACTGAAAAAAATAGAAGCCAAAAACAAAAACTACAAAGGATTGAATGAAACAAAAAGTTGACTCTTTGAAAAAATAAACAAAATAAATAGACTACTAATCAAAGTAACCAGATATAGAAGGACTCAAATGGACTCAATCAGAAATGAAAAAGGAGGGCAGCGCCTGTGGCTCAGTGGGTAGGGCGCCAGCTCCATATATGGTGGGTGGCAAGTTCAAACCCGGCCCCAACCAAACTGCAGCACCACCAACAACAAAAATAGCCAGGTGTTGTGGTGGACATCTGTAGTCTCAGCTACTTGGGAGGCTGAGGCAAGAGAATTCCCTAAGCCCAGGAGTCGGAGGTTGCTGTGAGCTGTGTGATGCCACAGCACTCTACGAAGGGTGATAAAGTGAAGAAAAAAAAAAAGAGAGAAAGAGAGAGAGAGAAATTACAACTGATAACAGAGAAATACAAATATTCTGAGATTTATGTGGTCTGGGAAATATTATCTGTGAATAATACAAAACCTCTATGTACACAAACTAGAAAACCTAGAGGTAATGGATACATTCCTGGAAAAACACAACTTCTCAAGCTTGAATTACTAAGACATATTGTAGAAATCCTGAATAGACCAATAATGAGCAGAGAGATTAGAGCAGTAATACAAAAATTTTACAGTATAAGAAAACCCCAGAACAGCTAACTTCTATCAGACCTGTAAAGAAAAACAAGCATATAACCTACAGAAATTATTCCATAATGTTGAGTAGTAGGGAATCCTCTCTAATTCACTGTACAAAGCCAGTATCATCCTGATACCACAGCTACGGACAGAACAAAGAAAATGACAGACTAGTATTTATTTGAACATAGATACAAAAATTCTCAACATAATTCTAGCAAGCTAAATTCAACAGCACATCAAAAAGGTAATTCACCACAATGAAATGAGTTTCATTCCAGAGATGAAAGGATTACTCAACATACATAATTACATAAATAGAAGGTAAAGCAAAGACCAGACAATCATCTCAATAGATGCAGTGAAAGCATTCAACAAAATCAGGCATTCCTTCATGATAAAAACTCTCAACAAACTAGGTATAGAAGAAACATACCTCAAAATTATATGTAATAAAAGACATGTATGATGAACTGATAGACAACATCATATTGAATAAGGGAAATTTGAAACTGGAACAAGACAAAGGTCACCACTTCTACTGAATATAGTACTGAAATCCTAGCCAGAGCAATCCAGTAAGAGAAAGAAATAAAGGGTATCCAAATTGGGAAAGAAGGGGTCAAACTATCCCTGTTTGCCAATGAAACAATCTCGTATGTGTATCTAGAAAACACAAAGACTCCACTCACTAAAAGACTCTTAGAGTTGGTAAATAAATTCAGTAAAGTTCAGGTTATAAAATCAATGTACACAAATCAGTAGCATGTCTATGTACTAATAACAGTCAAGAGGAGAATCAAATCAAGGACCTACTGCCATTCACAGTATCTGAAAAGAAAGTAATATACTTAGGAATCTACCTAACCAAGGAGGTGAAAGATCTCTACAAGGAGAAAGAAATCACTGATAAAAAGAAATCACAGATGAAGATGATGTAAATGAATAGAAAACATCACGTGCTCATTGATGAGAAAAATCAACATTGTTAAAACTTCCATGCTGCCCAAAATAATTTACAGATTTAACACAATCCCCACCAACATCACATTTCACAAATCTAGAAAAAAAATGAATCTACAGAAAAAAAAATTATACAGTTGACAAAAGAGCTGAACAGATTTTTTTCAAAGGAAGGTAGACAAACGGGCAAAACACATCAAAAATGTTCAGCATCACTAATCATCAAGAAAATGCAAATTAAGACCACAATGAGATCCTACCTTGCCTCTGTCAGAAAGGCTATTACTAAAAAGTCAAAAAACAATAGATGCTGTTATGGATGCAGAGAAAAAGGGACATGTATCTACTGTTGTTGGAATTTCGTAATAGTACAACTACGGAAAATGATACACAGTTTCTTCAAAGAAATAAAAGTAGCCCTGTTCAATTCAGCAATCCCACAACTCAGTGTCTATCCAATACTAAAAAAAAAAACAACAACAACAACCAGACTCCACACCTGTGGCTGAAGGGACTAAGGCACCAGCCACATACAGCTGAGCTGATGGGTTCGAATCCAGTCCAGGCCCAGTAAACAACAATGATTGCTGCAACCAAAAAATAGCCAGGCATTGTGGTGGGCACCTGTGGTCCCAGCTACTTGGGAGGTGGAGGCAGGAGAATCACTTGAGCCCAGGAATTGGAGGTTGCTGTGAGCTGTGATGCTACGGCACTCTACTCAGGGATTACAGCTTGAGGCTCTGTCTCAAAAAAAAAAAAACAGTGGCTTACTCCTATAATCCTAGCACTCTGGGAGGCCCAGGAGGGCAGATGGCCTGAGAGCAGGGGTTCAATACCAGTCTAAGTAAGAGCAAGTCCCTGTCTCTAAAAAATAGCTGGGCATTGTGGCGGGCAGCTGTAGTCCCAGCTACATGGGAGGCTGAGGCAAGAGAATCACTTGAGCCTAAGAGTGAGGTTGCTGTGAGCTAAGATGCCATGGCACTCTACTGAGGGCAAAGAAGTGAGGCTCTGTCTCAAAAAAATAAACAACAACAACACCCCCCGCCACTTGCACTCAGATGTTTATCACAGCACAATTCACAATTGCAACGTTTTGGAATCAATCTATGTGCCCAACAATTCATAAGTGGATAAAGAAAATGTGATATACTATATACATGTGTATGCTCACACACACATACATACACCTATGAAGTACTACTCAGCCATCCAAAGGAATGAAATAATGTTTTTTGCAGAAACATAGATCAAACTGGAGACCATTATCCTAAGTGAAGTATCTCAGGAATGAAAAAACAAACAGCACATGTTCTCACTAATACATGAAAGCTAAACAATGAGTACACGTTGAGCTGTGAAGAACATTGGAAATCAAGAAGGGGGATGTTGAGTGAGGAATGAGTGATAAAAACTTTCCTATGTGGTGCAATAAACACTATTCTGGGGGCTAGCACACTAAAAGCCCTGACTTTGGCCTCATATAATGCATCCATATAACAAAAAGATTTGTAGATTTGCACCCCCTTAATATTTTTAAATGAAAATGTAATAATTCTAAATGCAAAACATAACCTACATACAATGATTTGCATTTTTTATTTATCTCTTTTAATGTGAAATTTATATATTCATATATTTTGATGCAAAGATATTAATGTATTTGATTATTAGACACTGCCTTCTCAAATGTCTGAAAGACTTTAAATCCTGCAATCCCCAGTGGTTTTAGAGGGCATGCTATCAACCCCCAGGGGTGTCATTATTGCAAAAGAATCTGCATCAGGGGCCAGTGTGCTATGCTTTGTTCTCTCTTAATGACACCTTTATCAAGACATCAGCGCCCTATTCTAATCCCTGAAGTTTATTTCAGCAAGACACCAATCACTCTATTAAATTATTATTATTCATTTTAATTGTGTTGTATTATTGTATTACATTTGAATATGCATTTAGATTATAAATGTGAGCATGTTTTAAATTAATTCTGGGTTTTATGTGCTCATATATTTCACATACTATTAGAGTAGAAGTATGTTAGGTCAACGTTGGAAGGGTCATGAGGTTTTTTTTTATGTTTTTCTTTGCTTATTTAAAAATAGTTGCATTAATTGTAGGTGGGAAACTTTGTTTAACATTATGCTGATGACTGGAACAAGAATAACAGGGTGAAAGCGTAGAGCTTTTTAAGCTTTATTATACTGACAAAATTACTCTGTGGAAAATGTAGTTTAGACTTAATATATGACTGTGATATTCTGCTGTGCATCAGGAAGAACAATTTTTACTACTTGTTCATGCTCATGAATGTATATCTAAATTTTGCCCTTCACAGAAATCATGATGAAAATCCCTATTTTTTAGTATAGGAAATCTGTAATGTCTCTTTGTAACAATTAACCAGCCTCTTTGCTACTTACCATCTGGGCACCTACCTGAAGCATCTGTAGATTCTGGTAAATAAAAATTTCCCTAAATATATTGTAACTAATTACAAATAGTTTATAGCTATTAATCAAGCAGCCTTGTTTTAAAGAGTTGGGGTGTTTTAAAACTTTAAAAATATAAGCAGGAATGCAGTTTTGAAATTTGGCATTTACCACAGAAGTCGTCTCCATTGTTTGTGCTAAAAATAGATTTAAAATATCTCACTCTTACTAAGCCACTAAAATACAACATTTAAAATGCTCCTCAGTGTGGGAAGATTTATGAGCAGGAAATTATACCAAACTCTCGTTGGGTTGTTACTTTTTTCGTCTTCTAGATATAGGTGTCACCTACTATCCAAGTCAATGGTTATAGAAAAATCTGGTCAATTCTTCTTGACTTAAGGAAGAAAGTGAGATTTGAGAGGATTCCCATGTTATGGAAGATCACAGAGCTAATTAGAGTCAGAGTCAGGTTCCTTCCTTCTAGCTTATTTGTTAGAACAGATTTGTTATCGTTTGAAATAACTGTAAGCTAAACCTAGGAAGAGATGACCTTATCTGCACCTAAGTTTCCAAATCAATTGTCTCACAGTGCCCAAGCAGTAGACAAGCCCAGGAATAAACCCCGTGACTAAGCCAGACCCCCTTCAGCTGAGCTGGCTTCAAAGCTGAGTCACGAAAAATTATATTACAGAGGAGAGGTGCTATCTGTTCCTGGCCTTTGTCCCACAAGTAAAAGGGCAGAAAGCCTCAACTAAGTTATAAAATAGAGTTGTTTCTCTAAGAAAACCTTCTGCCAGTCCTAGAGTGATTATTTTGTGTTTTATCCTTGCTACCCAATGATTAAATGCTAGAGTATCACACCTTAAAAGAGAAAATGAGATAATGCCTCCTGGGTTTGTTTATATTTTAATACAGGACTCCAGAAGACCCTGTTCAATCCTAAGAGAGAATGGAAGGTTGTGATTAATGTTTGGGGGCAGCAAATCTCAGCCTAACATTACCCCAAACCAAACAGCCACATCCAAATGGAATCTTATACTCTATTCCAGCAGGGATAATCTTGACCTTTAGAATTACCTCTCTCTAAATCTCAAACTACAAAGGGAAGTATTTGTGCAGCCCTCTCTATATTGCCCTTCAGTTTATCCAGCCCATTTTGCTTTACATGCTGGCTGGGGGTAGAGATCTCCCCAGTACATCCTGCAGACACTGTGCTTATCATCTTCAAATGACAAACCCTAGGGAGAATGAGAAAAAGTCTAGCTCAGCAATTTATCCTTTGACTATGAATATCTCATCACTGTTTCTCATTTCTTTGGGTGTTTGAGTCCCTTTTGAGCTACAGAGCTCAAGGCATCTCTCTGGATCACTGAAGTTTTCTTAGTTGTAAATCAAACCAAATTTCAATTAATGAAGATACGTGTATATGATATTACATTGTCATTTTGCTCCTTCAACTTGATATTATACCTTTTCCAACACGTGAAAATATTACTCAACAAAATAAATGTTAATTTTCAATCAGACTGGTAGCCTAGCAATATAATATTATATAAAACAAAGTTTTCATCTTGGGGAAAGGTCTGCATTTAAATACATTTTTTTGAACACACCCTAAAAGAGTTGCAGTCAAACAAGGAAATTTTCCATGGTTAGAAAGGACAAGCAGGAGATGTGACCTGCAATGCCTCTTCTTGTAATAAGGTAAAAAAAAAAAAAAAA
>NW_003852485.1:1648612-1693054 GCF_000181295.1 Otolemur garnettii | reverse complement strand
AAAAAAAAAAAAAAAAAAAAAAGCTCTGACTTCCAAAAGAATGTGCCCCAAATACTTCAGTAACCGATATAATAAAACAATGACTCTATTTTTGCTCAGCTGTTATAGTAGTGATTGTTGTATTGTTCAGTCATTCATATATCTCATGCGGTTCTGAAAATAGCTATCCATTATTGTTTGATTTATTACATACTTTTCCATCACTTATGGATACAGAAGTGCAATCATTAGCAAAGTAAGTTGTGCCGTATGCTATGCTTGAGGTTGAATAAAATACCCCAGTTTTTAAAGTTTGAGTTCATTTGCCAATTGACTTTAATCTCTCACAAATAAAGAGAGAAACTACAATTAATTCAAATCAAAATGGAAATTCTTGGGCTTGGAAACCAGGAAGATATCCAGAGATTTACCACATTTCACTTGCTTGAGGCTTGCCACCATTATCCATCATGGCCACCACCATTTTTCAAAACTTGGAAAAATCATGTTGGTGTATAGACTTTCTCTCCCTGAGCTTTAACAATAGTGAAGCAATTCAGTAAACATGACTCTCACTGTGCACAGATAATATAAAATCATCTACCATTTTTAAAATTCATTTCACTCTGTTCTTTCTCTATAACATCACCCAAACCTTTTGCCATCTTGAGACTATTTCTATATGTACATATAGGAATCTTGGATGTTTCTGCCTACAAGCTCTCCCCTGGAGATCTGCTTAAGGTTATTCCCTTTGCTTTCTACCCCAAACCCAGCAGTTTTCTCAGCCTCTCCTGAAAGAGGCTCTCCAATGGCATCTCCAATAGCCAGCCCTCTTTCTCTTAACCCAAGTCATTCATTGATTTTCCAAGATATTCATTGTATCCAGAGGGAATCTCTTTTCTATAGAAATACATGAAAATCTTATAATTTTAAAATGTTGAGTTGAGTCACATCCAACAAAACTGGTATGAATTAAATTGAATGCAATAGAATGTATTGGACTGTGATCTAAGGAAATGGAATAGGGTAACTTAGCACTGAACCCCAGTTTTTGAAGCTTCTCTTGTTCATAGTCTTATAGTGAGCCCAATTTTCACTTCTTGACATGTTTTAGCTTTTATTTATACTCATTTCTTTCTAAAAAAAAAAATCGCTCATGAAATATACCTTCCTGAAAGACAGACACTGGATCTAACTTGTCATTTTGTAGGCTCTCAGTAGTTGTTTTGTTTTGTTCTGTTGTGTCTGAAAACCAATTTATGCCATTGCTAAGTGATAGACATTGACTATAAACCATAAATAATGTAAACAAGTTCGCACTGCCAGAGGATAAGAGTTCAGTTATAACCTGAAAAGACCTTCCTGACTTTGAGATATGATGCCTATAGCACAAGCCAGGAAAGGTCACAGAGTTGTATTCAATGGATATTTGCAAGAAAGTATATATATAGCCTGGAGTCAAGCCTGCTTTGAATGAAGGTGAAGAACTAGCACAGGACAGGGCAACAGCCCTTCAGAGGATATTTGTGAAGAGCTGGCTGTGAGGAGGCAGGGCCCCCACAGCCTGGGGAACCTTCAGGGCATGAACCCCCAATTGCTTCTCCTCCTTTCCCAAAACAACCATATTCTTTTCTTCTTGCTCCCCCTGCCAGAAGTGACATAGCTTTCTGTCTAGTTAATTCTTAAGAACTATGCAGAGACCCTTGAGATCTTTCCCTTTTCACTTCTTACCATATGTTAACAAAGTTGAGTTAAACCACTAACAGGATGCTTTGTCTTTATTAAAGTCATTTACATTTCCTTTCATACTGTAAGACCAAAGATTTATCTTTTGTCCATGCTACTTCCCCATATTGTCTATGCTCCTTCCCCGTGGACGACCCTGTCGAGATCCTATAAAATAAAGCTGATTTTGTGCTTTGGTGCTAGCTGCAGCCATCAGCTCAGTCGGACCTCCCGGTCCCATCTTTCATCACTATGTCTTCTCTTACGTTGTATCTTCCTCAATCCCTGCCACTTCCACTCTGGTTTGTTCCCTTTCCCTGTGCTGGTTCGTGAAAGGTATTGTTATTATTTCAATCCAAGAATACAAGTTTTGCCTTTACCTTAAGGGTTCATCTTAAAATCATTATCAGAACATTTCATAAATCAGAAATCATTTCTCTGTGTATCTTTTTTCCCCACCATTCCAGTTTCCATCCTTTCTGAAGAAAAATATTTTATACTTTTAATTAGCCTATTCTCTGTATGTCTGTCTTGGCTAGGATTCCTCATTAAACTGACTACTTCTTTTACCGTGATCAGATACACAGACTATCAGAAGAGCTTCTTGCATTTCAGAGGTGCCCACCCTGTGGGATAAAGGTTACCTTTATCTCTCCCCCTTTGCTACTGCCGCAAGGCCAGTTTCTCTGCCAACATCCCTGAGCTTGCTCCCTGACTGTTTTACTGCACCAAGGACGAGAAGCCCAACAGATTTTGCCCTGTAACTGGTATGTCAGACACTGGGGAGATTAAAGAGTCTCCAAGCTGCTCACTGACACTGGGGAAAACAGAACTTTCATGTTGACATAGCAGAAGAGCAGAGAGGACGGTCCCTCCTTGGAAGTGTGATTGCAGGAGTTCTTTCCATGTACTTCCATCAGCCAAGAAAAGTTGCATCTCCCTCTACGGGAACTAAAGTTGAAGAAACCCGCATTTAGAGACTGATGCTCCTTTTCTATTTCCCCTGAGGGACTACAGAATGGCTCAAGCCTAGGAGGGAGCCAAGGGACTAGTTTAAAGTAATCTTTATTCCCAGGAGAGATGAGCTTCGTGTTCAAAGGCAGTGAAATCTCTCTTCCGGCCTCCTTCCCTCCTCAGTCAGCACAAATAAGAAATACCTTGTCTCACTGTTCAAATTATTTGTGTGACTCTTAAGAATTCACACAGCCTTCATACGCCTCTTAATTGAGCTGAGAAAAAGAAAAAGACCTGAAATATATTTTTATTCAGTCTCAGCCTAGATTTCACTACTAAAGAAAATTATTACCCAGTCATTCTAACTGTAAGGCGTTTCAGTAGACAGGTAGACATAACATGTAATTGTTTACCTTGTCATATATAAAAAACTTCATAAACCTGAATGAAAACTATTTTTTAATAGAACTAAAAATAATAATAACAACAAATTTGGTTGGATTTTCCTCATAGGAAGTCCATTTGTTTCTGCAGTGATAGTAAAGGATGCTTATCAAGGGAAATAGGTCCCACTCCACACTCAGGAAGTACTTTCCTCTTTTCTGTTGGTCACTGGCCATATCTCCACCTTCAGTTCCCGAATGAGCATGACCCTGTAGGTGCTTCCCTGAAGTCAGCCCCAGGAAAAACACTAAAATGGCTGAGGTATTCCAATTTCTTTTTTCACTGTCATCTAACTCACCTTCAGCCCTTCCTGGGTGCAGTGCCCTCCCTTGTGGGCACTGAGTTACCCATCGTATGATAATGGTCCTAAATCTGGGGCTCAGAAGCCTTGCCTTTGTCACCAACTTGTTTGTCATGAATTAGCTGCGTCATTGACCTCTCTCTGTGAAGCAGGAATAATACCACGTAATGCTTACTTTACCAGGACATGGTAAGGACTGGCAATATATATCTGGAAACCCTTTTGAAAGCTTAAAGGAAACATAAATATAAATATTTAAACACCCTGAAATAACTTATGTTAAATGCCTGGCTTAATAGATATCTTTATGCTAAAAACGTTATTTTTCATAAATGATGCTTTCCCTCTTTCCCTTTGCTATTGTCTCAGTTAGTGTTGAAGGTCGCCCCTCCTGTCTCACCTTCCAAAGGTCACACACAGACACGCAACACAGACAGACAAACACCAACTCCCTAGACTGGCAGGGTCAGCGCATTCGCAGACCTTCCTATCGTGTATTCATCACCTTTTATTTGTAATTACCTGCTCATTGCTTTTCTTACTTGATGTTAAGCTCTATGACGTCAAGAACTATGTCTGTTTTGCTTCCTTTTGTCTCGCAAGGACCTGGCATTTTGAAGACCCTCACTGAATAAATGAGTGAACACATAGGTGTGCTTGCACACACATCACTCCAAAGACAGCTCCCCCTTCTTCTATCCAGAGACATATTATATCACTCTGACTTGGATATAATGAATATTCCCAGGGCATGTTTAGTTAACAACTAGATTTCACAGTAAGAGTGAAAAGGAAGAGGGGAGAAAGAAGAGGGTAGGGGGAAGTCAGGTGGAGGAAGGGTATTTGGGGGGATCTCATCTCTTGTGTATAATGCAATGGTACATTTCAAAACTATTAAGAAACAAGTATAATTGTGATGGATGTGTTAATCAGTTCAATGCAAGCATTTCACATTGTATATCAAATTGGTACACTGAACCCCATAAATGCATCAATGTACACAGTTGTGATTTAATAAAACAACAAAATACAAAATAAAAAAAAATGAAGACAGACTCCTTATGAGAATAATTCTATTAAGGAGAGATCAAAAGAAGAAAAAGGCCTGGGGGTGGGGGGGGAAGGTTACAAACTAAGCCCTAGGCAAGAAAATAAAAGCCATGCTCATCTTGACAGCGGCTCACCTCTAACCTACCCCTATCTTAAGTGTCAGCTTTTTGTCCTGATCCATTCATTGCCTCGATACCACTCAGTACTCATGGGGAATCTGAGTCGGCACCAAATAAATGAGTGAAAAGAACAGCAGAAGAGAATACCCAGTGAATGCCATGCTTTGGAGACACAGTGGAATCATTTTTTTGTGGAGAATGTCCCAGATCACTATAGGCCTGTTTGTAGCATGGGAACTTGTCTCAATAATCCCTGGAAGCTAAGACTTGTGGATTTTGGAATTAGTCAGATCTCAGCTCAACTGTTAGGAGCTATGTGACCTTGGGCAGGTAACTTAATTACATTAAGGTCTACTTCTTCAACTGTAAAATGGAAATGATAATGTCTATGTGGAAAACACCTGACCTAGGTAAATTACTAAATGTAAGGTGTCCATAAAGTTTGTGTGTAATTTAAAATATGTGCAATGGAAAATTATACATGAACTTTATGGACACCCTGTATATACTTTTGTTTTCATTTACTTAATGTGGAACTTGTGGAAAATTACAGTAAACGATAGTCTTTGAACAAAAGTGTCCTAAATTAATGAGTATTAAGCAAGTCCACTCTCTGGAGAAAAAAAAAATAAAGTCATTTTATGTTGACATAGAAACTTGCAGTTTATCAGATACTTTCCCTTGAATCTTTCTTATCTAACTTGGTCTGACTACAAGGAAGGGAACAGGTTATATTCTCTTATTTATAGAAAAGTAACGGAAATGATGTGCCTTGGCTAGAGTTCCACCAAAAAACCACAGAATAAGGAAGGTGGGTCCAGAGCTCAGAGACTGAAATTCAAGGCTTTTGATTCAAGACCCCCTCTATCCTGAATAAGAGTTTCCAGAGTAGCAAACTGTGAAACCTCTTCCTGTTCCAATGTATGAGTCCCCTGCCTTCTTCCCCAACCTATGAAAAAATAAAAAGATATTAATGATTTGACATGGCCTCATGTGGGGGAGAGTGAGTACAGAAATTGCAGGAAGAGTTTATAATAAATGATCCTAGTTGAAAGGGATTCTGTTCATCCTAGTTCTACCAGATCCAGTGAAAAACGTACCTTTCCTTTCTCTTCTCACCTCGTGTCTCTTCAACTCTTTCACTTACCTTTCTCTCGTTTACAGTACTATTTTATCATCATGATAGTCGCTGCTAATTCTAAAAATTTGTGTTTCGCGACTTTTGTTCTTTGTATCCTCTTGTAAGCAGGCAAAATCAAATAAACCAAAGAAAAAGAAAACTCACAACATGAGAAATACTGTTGTGGTTGTGGTGCACTTAAGGGAGGAAGGTAAAGAGGCACATTATTGAGGAAAAATAAATTTAAGTGAGAGAAATCCTGAAAAGGAAAGGAAGGAGTGCCTGATTTCACTAAGTGCTCCAGGTTTCCTGCCTTTAAGGAAAAGATCCCCTTAAGGAATTGGTCCCACGTGAAGCATTTCCCTGACTTCTTAAAGCTCAGCATTCGAGAATTAGAAGACATGTGATCTCCCTTCTGCTCACTCTTCCCAAACCCTCAGTTTTACGGATGCGAAAATGACAGCAAGAAAGATAATATGACAGGCAGAGTTCCAAAGAGGGAGCAGCGATTATTCCTGCCCTTTGCATCAAGAATTCCTATCCCTGAGCCTTCCATGGTGTTAGAGAAAAAGGTTGAACAAGCCAAGTGTCAGTAGTCACAGGAAAAACTCCGTGAGAGAATTTGAATTCTTCGCATCAATTAAAAATAAATACCAGTTCCTTGGTGTGCAGCCACAATCTCTCTTTATGCGAAGAATGGATGTTGCTATTTAAAAAAAAAAAAAAAATCACTTTTGCCAAACCCAGACTTCTTTCAAAACTCATGGGCTCAATTTGAAGTCAATCTCAAATTATGTAGTTCTCGAAGTTGTTTATGCATGGCAGAACCCCATTTCCTTCAAGTGAGTCAGCTGTCTGAAAGATCATTCATAATGTTTCAAGCACTGCAAAAATAAGCGTTAAGTTGAAATTAATTTTACAGTTGTATGATGAACAGAGAAATTTTGGATTTTTTTAACCGAAGTAGTGATTTGGTGTGTTTAAGGGTATATTTTAAATTGTTATGAGTATAGTTATTTCTTATGTTTCAACTAACTAACGTAATCTCCTTTGTTTCAACGTGAAATATAGTCCTTCCAGTTATTTCACAAATAGATGCTCTTGATTAAAAAATGGCATGGAAAGTATTTGGACATGTCATTGAGATGTAGTCTGGCAATGCAGTTACACGCAGAAGAATTGAGCAGATAATAGTGGCCAGAACCTGAAATGCTTTTTATTCCTTGAGAAAGTCCGTCTCTAGGGTGTCAAAAGCAAACTCTCGGTGCGGGTAGAACTAAAACACGGTAGAATATAACACTCAGGAACGTGGCCGTAGGCAAGAGTCTGCCATGCAGGACAGCGTCTGGGAGCAGGAGCTCCAAGAAGTCAAGAAGGGAACTCAACTGGCAGCAAAGCACAGTGTCCGGAATTCTTGGCAGCCAGGTGGACACTGAGCCTCTGGCAAATTTGGGTACAAGTAACTGAGTTCCACGCAGTCAGTAAAGTCAGATTGAAATCCCTCCCTCATGGGAGACTACCCTAGAGGAGCAAGTCTCAAGGCTGGGTTCAAACATGAAAGCAGAAGTAGAAAGAATGTGGGAAGAGAACCAGAACTGAGAAAGCAGAAGGCCAGTTATTCTACTTGACTTACAATGTCAAGGGCAAACTGGCAGCAGATGTGATTTGATCCTGTGTCCCCAAATAGAAGGCTTTACACACAATAAACCCTCCCTTGCAGGGTCAGATTCCCAGTTCTGGATTCTGGCTCTGCAGGGCTGCCAAGTGACCTAGCTAGAGAAGGGGGGGATGGGACTGCACAGAGGCAAAGCCTGGGAAGAGCACTGTGATTTTTCCAGTTACTGGAACATTGAGGGAATAAAGTCCTCAGATACCCAACACTGCCACTAGTATTTGCCACTACATGCCGAGGATAGCTCAGAGAGTATTTACCATTCTCAACCACCTGAACATTTAGTTGTCTCCTTGAAATACAGACATGTAATCATGAGACAAAAGAATAGTTCATGTTTTATTTTTGAAAACCCAACAAGGTGATACTATGTAAAGGGAAGAATTTGGAACTGAGTCTCCAGAGACAGCCTCTCAGTCACAGAGCTCCTAGGCCTGGCTGTGGCTTTCCTGCCTCCACCCAGCTTTGCTCTTGCTGTGTGCAATGTGGCAAGAGGAGCTCACAGGTCCCTTAGAATAAGAGCTCTCTACATGTCTATTCTAGAACTCAAAGGGATAAATACTACGGTAGTATCCAAGGATTGCTCCAATGGGAAGTGCAGATGGCATTCATAGCCTTGAATGCTTAAATGAGTTCCAAAAAGAGTACTTTGCTCTAAGTGACTTCAGAAAGTCACTACAAGCTATTAAATAAAAAGCTTACATTCAAGTACATCACTGGATCAAGAAACCATAATAAAGGAACTACCACAATTCTTCTGAGCAAACTAACAGGTATATGATCCAGTTTTTGTGCCTCAATCATTTTTTTACAAAGAAGAAATTAAGACTTCTTAAAAAGGATGAAGTTAAAAAGAGACCAGTAAAGCCCTAAAAGAATGAATTGAGGCAGGCTTTTCTTGTCAACTTGAAGAATGGCTAATGCAACGTCAAAACGTAGCTCCAATGCTCTCAAGTAGTCACATTTACATTGTATTCAACATTCATGTTTATTAACCTTCATTGTACGGTATGTGCTCTATAGTGTCCAATGAGAAATGTAAATACCTGCACCTTAGAGATGCAAAATATACTCATGTTGTCCAGATTTTATCCAATGCATGTTCAGTTAATTCTGTGATTTAAGTCAAATACCAGTATTTAATACAAATTACACATTCTTTCAAAAAATTGCCAACTCAGAGCAAAAGATTTGCTGCTAATTTGAATAAGTAAAAAAGTTATGATTTACAAATGTGCTTATTCTGCTCTTTTTATAACATATTCATGATTTGTATAGCAACTTGTCCTCACAGGCTTTTTTTTTCCTAGTGACTACATGTACTTGCACGTATATTTAACTATGATCCAAATATATCTTTGCATTTTCCTTAAAAAGTTGAATATTGGAAGCTCCCTGTCAATTAAATGTATAACAATATTTCTGTAAAAGAGTCAAGTACACTTTATTAAACACAGTAACATGTCAGACAGTTTTTCCAAAGCAGATCCTAGAATAATCTTGCTAATCTTAGATTCGCAATGTAAGCACAAAATAAAAGGTGGCAGAATCCTTGCACCTGGTGAGCTGAAGGAAATAATTACATTGTCTACAGATATATTGAAATAATAAATATTTTAGAATGAATCTGTGGCCATTCAGATGAGTCTTGCAGGTTCCCAAGCAATGTCATTGTGTAGGATGCTATTTTCTAAGGTATTTCAGTTAAAATATTTATGCCTGCCCTTTACTTATAATTATGTTATTAATAGTACTTTTACTACGTTGAAACTTTCATTTGTTCTATTCTTATATTTACTTTTTCAGAAAGTATTTAATAGTTTCTCTTTTTTCAGGCCTTGAAAGGCCAGATGGTGTCAGAGTAAAGAAGAATGGGCTCCTCTTCTTAACCTTGAGGGGGGCTCATCCCTGTTACAGCTTGATTTGATGATTCCTTCATCTCCTATCACAATTTCCATTTTGACCTTACTACATATGACCCTATGTAATCTATTTAAGTTAATTTGCACAAGTTTTTCCCTATCATTTCACGTTTCTTGGGGGAACTTAGTTCCCGGATATATTGAGATCAAGTCTGGAAAATATTAGGCTATATTTGTGATTGCATGATCATTTTTTTCAGCACCCAAGGTCATGGCTCTTTTAATAATTATTTATGTCATGTATTTGTATGTATATGTGCAATATCTGAGAAAAATATAGATATACTACATAAAGCCAAAAAAGACGTCTAAAGTATCTCTTACATTGTTTCAGCTCTTTTCTCATTTAACTTCTATTTACAATAATTTTCATAAAAATATTTTAGAATTTTACATTTTTTCCCAGCTAGACTTCTTTCTTTTGCATATTTCTTGTATATCTTTAGATTTCCTTTTTATTTCTACTCTACCTAATATCGCTAACTTCATCCATTTATTTATAGTTGACCAAAACATTGACTCCACTGGTCATGCAACCTGACAGTAAATTTTTAACAAACAAAAATACTTATGAAGTTATCACTAAACTTTGCCTCATTAGACTATATCTATGTTATGTAATTAACTAGAAATAGAAATTATAATAGTGATCAAACATCACAGCGTGGGGACATGGTCTGAGAAGTAAATCATTAGGTGAATTTGTGCTTGTGAGAAGAAATGTTACACAAAGCTGGGCTATAGGATGCAGCTCCTACACCACCAGCCTGTACAGCATGTCACTGTACTGCGTGCTGTAAGCAGTTGTAACGCATGGTAAGTACGTGTGTACCTAAACATATCTAAGCATAGGAAAGGCCCAGTAAAATATGGAATTATAATCTTATGGACCACTGTCACATGTGGTCCATCATGGACTGAAAAATTATTATCTGAGGCATCAATCTACTTAATACCTTTAAGACCTTAAAATAAAGGACCTAGTGTTTCATACATATATTTGTGTTGTCTATATAATTTTTTAAATTTTTAATTTGAAAATTATTTATTGAGCACTTCCTGTGTGCCAGACACTATTCTAGCCAATGGATAAAATTAAAACATACTTGCTCTTATAGAGCTTGCATTCGAGAGAAGAGAGATGAACAATGTAAATAAATACATGCAACTTACAATGTGTACGATTTATAGCATTTCCTACCATGATCATGTCGATGCTTTATTTAAGCCATACTTGCTTTTTTTGCTAAAAAAAAAAAATAAAACTACCAGTGCCTCACCCTCCTGAAGCTCACTTCCTAGCGAGGATACCAACAATCAGCATGTGTGATAGTGGTAACATCTACTAGTCTCACTTTCACTTCACTCCAGTCCCCCATTTTGGTGTGGATGCCTACCTTGCTTAGCCTCCCCTAAAGGCTTCTGGAGCTCCTCTGAAAGGAAGGCAGGAAGAAAACAAGATAAGGAGGTGTCTTCTCTGTTTCTAACTCTTTGTAAATTTTGATTTTTGTTAGAAAATGATCATTTTTTTCTAATGTATAGAGTTAATTTAGAGTGTCGTACTAGCTAAGTGATAATTATATAATTACCATCTTTGTCCTCCTAAGGGAGGGACATTTACATTTATTATAACATTGACTTTGGAGGAAACTCATTATATATTTGATATCTTCTTGATTTTTCAATTATCTTCTTTTCTTGAATGTATTGAGTTCATGACAAATGCAGGTATACTAATAGTCCCACCTTTCTTTCCTGAAAAATTACACCATTGATATGTCATCAGTCAACGTTATCCTGAACCCTGAATACCTGAACCCTCCCAGCTGGCCAGATCCTAATATTCTTTCCAGACTCAGCTACCCTGACACCCATCTAGGCTGAATGGTCTTACCTTTCCTTTGGGTACCCCTATGTTCAGTACATAACTCTCTAATATCTCTTGAAAAAAAATTATACTTAGATGTTTACTGATCTTGATCTCTCCCTGACCATTGTCTTTGCTCATCAGCAGGGATGACCTTCAATGCCTATTACTGTCTGATTTGGATTTATAGCTTCAGGCAAAAAGCACCTAATCCTTACTAGATACTTAATAAATTCAATCCTTACTAGGTCCTCCATAAGTGTTTCCTAATTAAATAAATAAGGAATCAACGAATAAAATGTTGCTTACATGAGGCTGTAAATTGAGAACTCTTTTTCTTTGTTTTGTGTTTAATGATATTTTCAAAGCAACTCTTTGAATTCAGGCCCTTAGTTTATGTCCACAGAATAGGTCATATGGCACTGAGTCGGTCAGCTGAGACTCATTCCAGCCTTGTTATAAATAAATGAGCTGAAAATGGCTACGAAACATTTATTGAGCACCTGGAAGTCTGAAAATATTATGCTACCCCTAAATAAAATTGGACTGAGACAAAGTGATCATGCTTACAGAAAAACAGATTTTAGAAAAAATATTAAACCCATATAAGTGTAAAAGGCTGGTAAACTTCATGGAAGATGATAAAAAGGAAAGCACAGAATAACAATAACAGACAACCTTTCTGAGGAAGATAGATTGATGCCAGTAGATTCCCCAAAAGGGCTGGTATCTCTAAAAATGTTGAGTCCTCCACGTATGAGCATCCGTGTGGCAGAGCAGGTTCCCAGAGAGGTGAAAGTAACTCATAAATATCCTAAGGCATCAAGTAATAAGCTAATATCAAGTATCTACAATACAAAGTACTTGATAGCCATTATTTTATTTATCCCCACAAAAACCCTTTGTCTCACTGTGTTTTAGAGATTAAGAAGCAGAGGGACAGAAGGCTTATTAATTACTCCCAGGTCACATGCCTTGAAGAAGTTAATATTCAAATGCAAGCAGACTTTCCAGAAGGTATTAGTACATTCCTACCTCCCGGAAGGTATTAGGACAGTCCTAGCCACTATCCTGCTCCCAAACTGAAGTATATCAAGAAAACTCTTCAGATGGTGAAATTTCTAAGTACAATGTAACATTCTTTGTAATGATTGTGGGAGACAAAGAACTGACCAGATTTGCCACATCCCAGCATATTTTAATCATGGAAACAAATCTCCACTCTATAACTTCAGGATAATTAAACTAACACTTGGCAAATGACTATTTAATGGGATATGTTGGAAATTTTTCATACAGTAATATAATGCTGACTTTTTCCTTTTCTTCTTATTTTACTATACAATAAAAATCATCATTTTTTAGTTTTGTCTGTTACTAATTTTCCCAATATTTATGTGTAAAATATATGCTCAGAGGATGCATATACTAAATAATTAGAGTTTATATAAATAGCCTATGTTATTTAACTTATGTAAATGGAAATATTTCCTAGGACTAATTAGTTCCTTTCTTCAAACAAAAGAATTTATTTGCACATATTGCTTAAAATGATGATCATAAATATTTTATGTTATTGTAGTCTAAACATCGTACAGAAAATAACTAATGGGGGCAAGCATAGCATGATAACTAAAGGAGGTTGAAAATCATTACTCACTTTTAGGACCAATATCCAGATATGGTGGCAGGCATTTTGCCAGCCAAGCAGATGGACATACTGAAGCCCTCACTTGTTGGTATGAAATATAAATAGTGAGGGCATCATTCCAATCTGAGGACATAAAAACAAATTACTCTGGAGGTTAAGGGGATATACCATTACTAATCCACCTCTGAGCTAAATTGGCCTTCAAAAATAAAAATGGCCCCCAATAACATGTCTAGCCTACCACTAGAATTATTTTAACTGATGGGAGTTTTGGAAGAATTGTAGAAAGCTATTATGATTTTCCAAGCTAATGAAATATGGAATAAGCAGTTTGGTGCAGAAGAAGATATATCGATCTGAGGACACCAAAAGTGAACAGAACAGGACCTGGCCTTTAATGAACCTCGGAAGTAGAATTATGTAATAATTTTACAGATGCAGAAAATATTATGTTGTACTTCCTTAATCCTAAACCAATAATCCTCCTCATCCTTAATGTTAGGAAGAATTAGTGATCAAGGTCATGCATAAAATATCCTTTAATATGTAGTAAGGGAAAATAACCTGGATAAATGTCTTTTTAAATTTACCACAAAGAATTTTCCAAGAAAGAAAAACAAAATAGATCAATTGTATAACCAATTTTAAAGGTTAGTGAGTTCTCTTTCTCCTCCAGTTTCCTCAGGGGTACATGGCTTGCTTCGTGTCCACAAAGCTAAGAAAATTCATTGAGAAGAATTCTGCAAATGTAATATTCTCTTTCACTGACTGCACAAATGCTTTTAACTGAAATTCGGCACCTATGAAATCTCTGCCTGATTCCTTAACCTTGATCAACTTATTTAAACTCTCTGGGTCATATCTGTAAATCAGGCAGAAAATACATAGGTTCTAACAATGCTACTCAGGGTCACTAGCAACAAATATTTTTTTATATAAAATAATAATGGAGGGATGGCAATAGAGATGAAAAAACAGGATCAAAGGAGCAACATATTCAGTGGCTTTAAGAAAATGAATTATATGTGATAATAATTTAAGGTAAATTATATGTGGGAAGAAGTATGTAGAAGAAAAAAACATACGTGTTTTAACTTTTGAAAGAAAGTTTTGAAGTGCACCTGTTTATTGCTATTACAGAATGAATGGCCAATGAAGACTTTATTCTAGATAATAACCTTTAAATCCCTGATAAAAATAGCTATGAGTTGTATTGGGAAAATGTATTTCTCAAACAATCCCACAGCAAATCATTTTGTACTAACCAGGTTCAAAATGATGTTACAGAGGAAAAGAAAGAACTAGAAGTGAAGGTTTCTTGTAAGTTGGCAGATTGTCAGATTCACATAAGGAGAAAGTGCCATGAAGTCCCTTCTTCCTATCTAAGAGGATTTCATTTCAGAACTCTAATTACATGCTTTCACCCTGTAGCCAACACACTGTCATTTTTTTAGCACACTTTTATAAAGTTTGAACTCACTTTTCACTTTTTTTTAAAGAGTAGTAGGTAAGCAGTTATGTTTGGCAATTCAAGATCACAAGAAAAAGCATCTTTGCAAAGGCATTCTTTATCTGATATACTTATGTCCTTTTGCCCTCGATTTATTATTAGCTAGAAAAAACATAATCACCTCACATTTTAAACCATTCAAATAAAACCACCACTGAGCAGGGTGTGTGTATAAATCCCCACATATGTTCATCGAGAAATACAATGTAAGTTAAAATACAACTGTTTGCATATATTAAAACTGCTAACAGTTAACTACGAGATGTTACCATCTAAGTTTCTGGCACTTCCGTATCTAAGTCATTATATGATTTCATGCTGAAAACAACCTGTAAGGGAGTTGGTATTAACTAGGTGCTCAGATGAAGAAAGCAGTTTTCTTAGTAAGTGGCAGAGCTCAAACTCAAGCCCTTGGCAGTTGTCCCTGCCTGGGAGGTGCTTATCACGGCACATTTAAACTCAGTGAATATGCCATCTTTCATTTAATGGCAGTCACTTAAATTATAAGTGTTGAAAATAGTTACCCTTTGAAAAGTGACCTTGTGTTTCTGAGTCAGCTAAAAGACAGTTTGAAGAAAGACCAAGACCTCACCCCCATCCTCCAAACCTGGCAATAGAGAAGGCTCTCCACCGGGCCATGCTTCTCTGCTGTCACTGCCACACGGGGCTCTGGGGCTCATGTGTGGACACCCAATTCAAAAGATGGCCTCTAGGAGGACTGAGTGTATGCTGGCACATTAAATAAGTCCTTGCAAAAAGGCCAGGAATGGAAATATGGGCAGGACAAAGAAGGTAACAGAGATCCCATCCCATTTGGGATTATCTAGGAAGCTGCTTCTCTCTGGTACAAGCCACTTTCCCGCCACCTCCTGCCAACACCCTTGACTTCCTCAAAGCCCAGGTACAAGTCAGCAGAGAAAAGATAATTCCATCTCCCATGTCCTAACATCTAAACTAAGGACCTACCACATTTGCCTGGGTTGCTAACAGCAAAAATGCCCACTCTCTTATTCTTTACCTTAATTATAGCAGCCTGGACTGACCAGGAAGCCACTGTCCAACTGCTTCAGAACACAAGACAGGGTGCCCAACCCTCATATTAAGGGGGTGCACAGTGTTCACTCAGTGGTGGAGGAGCAGCCAGCCCATGTTCTTTTTTTTTTTTATTTTGAGACAGAGCCTCAAGCTATTGCCCTGGGTAGAGTGCCGTGGCATTACAGCTCACAGGAACCTCCAACTCCTGGGCTCAAGTGAGTCTCCTGCCTCAGCCCCCCAAGCAGCTGGGACCACAGGTGCCCGCCACAATGCCCAGCCATCCTTTGGTTGCAGCCATCATTGCTGCTTGGCGGGTCCAGGCTGGATTCGAACCCCACCACCCTAGGTGTATGTGGCTAGTGCCCCAGCCACCTGAGCCACAGGTGCCGAGCCTCAGCCCATGTTCTGACAACAAAAACTTGTCTCAGTTACCTACATTTTTAACTATATATGGACAATGCTTTAATAAAATTATTCATATTGTAAATCAATCATAAGTTGGATTCAAATTTTGTATATTGCAAGTAAAAGTTTTCATTTTCACTTAAACATTAAAAAAAAACTTTCAAAGAAAATGAATTGCTAATTTTTTTTCAGTAACAATGATAGCTCCTAATTCTGCTCCATAGCAAAAGCAATAGCCACCTCCAAATAAATAAATAAAAATAAAGTATTTGAAGGAAAAGAGAAAGGGAAACGGACACGTTTTATATCATGAATGTTCGATACAAATTACATGCATAATTATGGTCTTTCTAGAATATAAATACAAATTATAGAGCTCAGAAAAATCTGAGCCAAACTTTCATACTATAAAATACAACAGTCAATGAAAACAGTGTTTCCAGATGGTTTAAAAAAAAAAGCAAGGTTATTCCTTGTGGAATAGGTTATTCCTATGTTTTTAATATGAAGGTGTGTGGCGACCATAGTCTTATATAAGAATTATTCCTTTTGGCTGGATGCCTGTGGTTAGAGTGCTGGCCCTCTGCACCATGGCAGGTTTGAGCCCAGCCTGGGCCTGCTTAACCAAAAAAAAAAAAAAATTCTTCCTTTTACCCATGAGAATCAATTTTTATAAGTGGTGAGAGGTGCAGGTCCAGTTTAGAAGAAAGAGTGGGAAAAACTCTTGTTGATATCAGCCTGGGAAAAGATTTTCGTAAAGAAAAACCCCTTATCCATTGCAGCAATACCTAAAATAAATGAATGGGGCATGATCAACCTAAAAATCTTCTGCACAGCTAAGGATACAACAGCTAATGCAAACAAACAGCCTTCAGAATGGGAGAAGATATCTGCCCACTGTGACTCTGACAAAGGACTGATATTGAGAGTTTATAGACAACTTAGAACTAATCAACGAGAAAAGAACAAGCAATCCCATCTACGTATGGGCAAGAGACATGAGTAGAATGTCTCTGAAGAAGACAGATGAAAGGGCAGCAAACACATGAAAAAGTGCTCATCATCCCTGGTCACCAGACCCCCCCTGAGATATCACCAGACCCACCCTGAGATATCATCACTTAACCCCAGTGAGAACAGCCCAGATCACCAAGTCCTTAAGCTGCAGATGCTAGATGTGGAGAGAAGCAAACACTCTTACACTGCTAGTGGGATTGCAAACTAATAAAGACCCTATGGAAACAAGTATGGAAAGTCCTCAAAGAGCTAAAAGTAAACCTTCCATTTGATCCCAGAATCCCATTACTAGGTGTCTACCCAGAAGAAAAAAAAATCATTTTACCATAAGGACATACAAACTAGAATGTTCCTCGTGGCTCAGTTCACAATTGCTAAGATGTGGAATCACCCAAGGGCCCATCAACACATGAATGGATTAATAAACTGTGGTGCATGTATAGCACGAATACTATTCAGCCAGAAAGAAGATAAGAGCCTGTGGCTCACGGGAGTGGAGCTCCAGCCCAATGTGCCAGAGGTGGGGGTTTCAAAGCCAGCCCCAGCCAAAAAAAAAAAAAAACTGCAAAAAAAGATAAGAGACTTTATACATCTTTTATATTTACCTGGATGAAGTTATAGAACATTCTTCTTAGTAAAGTATCACAAAAATAGAAAAGCAAGTATCTAACGTATTCAATACTAATAGGAGGCCAATAAATAAAAAAACTACACACCCATACTAGAGAAAACACAATTAAATTCAAGTGTGACAGAGGGGAGGGGAGAGAAACAAATGGGGAGGAAGGGGGATTGGTAAACTCTTACCAAAGGGTATACAACGCAAGCCCCTGGGTGAAGGGCTCAACTACAACTTGAACTTTATCTAGCAAATACAAAACAAGTTAACCTAATCCTTTGTAACCTCTTATTAATCTGCAATTTTAAAAAGAAAAATTATTCCATTTTAACATCAGACACCCTTGTAGACACTAACACGATGTAACAGTGTTCCTAATAATTATATCAAGAAGAGTGAATTATGGAATGAGCCCTTGCCTAAATAGTCACCTTTTAGAGAATTTAGACCTAATCTTCTGTAGCTCTGCAATATTTTTAAACTACACTTTATTTGGGGAAATACAAGTATTTTTATTTTGAATATACAGCTCATGAAGGCACATTAGTTTTATCCGGTGTTCCTTCAGTTTCGGCATCTGAAGAATGATATAGACATTAAAACTATAGGTTCTAAAAACAGCCTAATTCTTTTTCATACTTGACTGGCTTCACTGGTTCAAAGATGTAAAGCATTTAACCTTGAATACTCCAGAAGTACTTTCATACAGAAAGGTTAAACAGAGCTGGGCATGACACATTCTTTCCTGTCCTTCTTTCCCATCTTTAACCTTGGTTGCTGGCCACCTAGCTACCTGCTCGAACATCCAAATAGCCTCAGCCTGGCTAAATGGGCTTTCTCCTTTCGCACATGGCCTCTACTCTTCCCTGAATTCTCCTGAAGTCCAGATGATGTGCTACTTTTGTTTCTTCTTCTCATGTTAAAATTAGAAGTTAGTGGGGCAGTGCCTGTGGTTCAAAGAAGTGGGGGCTGGCCCCATATATCAGAGGTAGCGGGTTCAAACCTGGCCCTGGCCAAAAACTGCAAAAAAAAAAAAAATTAGAAGTTTCTGGCAGAGAAGGAAAAAGGGATTTTCAGTATGAGTATCTCTAAGACCAGGACCAGAACTTACATTCATAAGAGAATTTGAAATGGTGACTTTCAAACAGAGAAAAACTCGGTTCCCCATTTTGTAAATTTTGTAGGAATAAAGGTTAACATTAACTTCATTGAATTCAGGGAACATGATGTGCTGGCTAGTTGCCATGCAAGATTTATTTTACACTTGGCATCCCCACCACCTTTTGGAGTTTACTCCAAAGAGAGACAACTTTGTCACAAATAAACATATAGGTCAAGGTTATATGTTAGCAAATAAATAATTTAGAAAACTATAACTAATGTTATAGTTTAGTAGGTGTTATTTCTAAATATGAGAACAAGTTCTACCCTGTTTTGTTAAGCTATAAATTCCTGTGACACGGCTATACATCATAGATGTGTTTTAGTAATTCAGAACTCCATCTTTTGCATATTATACATGACACACCTGCTTCATGCAGACAGCCAGACCCTAAAACTGCCTGATGTCTACATGGACTCAACAATAGCTCAACTGTAGACAGTCCATGCAGACACATTTTTATGGGCTACCTTACTTCATTGATATGAGATGTGCATATATTATCATTCATTGGTCTCCTTTGTTTTCTTGTCACAATATATATTCACAACTACCGCTTGAATTTTAAAGGAGTTACAGTGAAGACTGATAATGGTAATGACTTGAAAGAACCAGTTGAACAACTTGGACATAATATTTTTTTGTAATTAATTATTTTTTATTAAATCATAACTTTGTACATTGATGCATTTATGGGGTTCAGGATCCTGCTTCGATATACAATGTAAAATATTTACATTAAACCAAGTAACACATCCATCACAATTATTATAAAATGGTTATGGATATCTTAGTGGCATGTTGTGAAGTCATAGAAATTGTAAACTAAGGAAGATTAGATTTTATATAAATTTTTTTCCTTGCTTTTAAACTTTCCAATGTGAAATATTATTTGCAAATAGTAATTTGGGGGGTGGAATTAATAGTGGATATTCAGAGCATTTTAAGCAGTTTCTGGCATAATTCAGCACTTTTATCACTAATCTTCCTGCCATTGATCACATCTGACTCTCACAGTGTTTTTTCTCCACATGATTCATTAGAATTCTTTGATAAGAGCTCTTTGGACGTGGCCTTGTAATTAAAAACTCTTTAGAAATCGTCTATTATTCTGGAGTCTAGTTCCTTAAACTCCCTGACCTCAGATTCTACATCTATTAATTGAAGAGTCTAAATTTAATGAATTTTGCCTTAAAAAAATGTAGACATTTTTACCAATTGCATTGAAAAGCAAAAACGAGATCTCGCTAACTCAATACTTTTTCTACTGCACCACACTATCTTTTTAATGCCATAATGGTGACAATTCCATCGTAAGAGTATGAAGTGACCCCGACAAAACACTCCCTTAAACTTTATTATACTTTCTCATTAAATCTTCTCAATAATTGCACAAAGTAGGTATTATTATTTTCATCCCCATTGTATTTCTCTTCTACATTAAAATATCAAGTAACTTGCCCCAGATCACACAGCTAGCCTTTGCTTTTACCCACTGCCACTTCTCTTTCTTTCTACACCTGATTTTCAGGTTGGGCAACAAAAGCCTAGCAAGGTGATGCAAAGGGTGGGGTTTTGAAGACAAATGACCTGCATTTCGATCACCATGACTAGCTCTGTGACTGTCAAGGATTTCACTTAACTGACTTATCCCTCAATTTCCTGCCCTATAAGGCAAGTTTTAAGCAGTTTTAAATCAGGTGATATATATGAAAGGTCTTTATTAATCACAGGGCTTTATTAATCACACATATATGATATTACCACAATTATATGCAAAGGATTATCTTCCTTCTTCTGTTAATTAACTTTGAAGATTAACAGCAGTTATTGGCAAACTTCTCTTATAAGTAAATCATACATTTTTCTCCATGGACTCACTCCTTACTGCCATTTTTACTCTCCACTCTGTAAATCTCCATTCTTCAGTCACCAACAATCAAATGAAAAAGAAAAAGAAACTGACATAGAAAATGTAAAATGACATCAACATTACTTCTAATAATTACTATCACTTGGGAAGAGATCCTGTGTGATAAGCAGGCTTATCTAGAAATTGAATCTTTCCCTGTTAAATACACAGTTACTCTTTAAAGTAACTACGCAAAAATATTTTGCGAAGATCTGGTGGACATTGCTTTTTGATCAACTCTAGCAGGTTGCATTTTCCAAGGACACCTACAGCAACATCTCTCCTCTCTCCCATCTCTTGCCACTGCTCCCTCAAGAGAGGAATTAATAGTGGATATTGGAATTAATAGTGCAGAGCGTTTTAAGCAGTTTCTGGCATGATTCAGCACTTTATCACTAATCATTCTTCCATTGATCACATCTGACTCTAACACTGTTTTTTTGTGCCTCCTAAATATGAGTGAAACCTGTGGACTCTTTGACCAAGAGAATATGGAAGAAGTGATGCTGTGCTCATTCTGGATTTAGTTCCTAACTGGCCTAACAGATTCTACTTCCTACCTCTTGGAAAGCTTACAATCAAATACTCATTTTTTGTATGCTTCTAGAAAGTTAGGCATCATTCTCTGAGAAGCCCAAGCCAGTTGAAGAAGGCTGAAATGATTATTCCAGGCAATAATGCGAGCCGAGCTTTCAGTCATCATCCAGCTACCACTGCCAGCCATGTGAGTGCAGTCACCACCCAGTGCCACTTTCCTCTGATTGCAGCTATAGCCAAAATCCAACTATAAAAACCATGGAAGAACCTGGGTAATCCGGAGCTGCCCAGCTCAGAACTTAGCCTGCAGCAACAACATTTGAGATAATAATAATCATTTTGAGCCTCTAGGTGTTAGATTGGTAATCAGTAATTAGAATAATCAATAATAATGAAATGCTCCATGACTTTTCCAAATATAATTGTCCTCTGTTTCTTCCTGTGACTTTATTAACACAGTTTGACTAAAGCCACCCTAAAGTCTTTAGATAAACTCCTCCAGCAGTTTCATCATATCAGTGCCATGTGTTCTTAGAATTCTATAAACAAATTTTAAAATGAGGATAAATTTTCCTTGTTTGGCAACTTACTATGGACATCAATTCTTAGGAAAAGATGGAATTCGCATGTCAAGACTAAAAGTGTAAGTTTGTATTCAATTATTTATTTGTGTGAGGATTGGGAACTTTAATTTATTTTAGAAAGTAATGGGTTTTAAAGACTCAAAGGATCAAATATGACTTCTCTTACCCTTCAAATAATCATGCCAGGTAAATTGCAGCCAGGTGTTTCCAACTGATTTCCTCTTTTGTGAAGATCTTTTTTTTTTTCCCAAATGAAAAATGTATTTCTTCTTTATACAATTATAAAAGTGATACACACTAATTATTGAAAATTCCAGCATTGGCCATGAACTAAGTAGAGGTCAGAGTTCTCTGAAGATCCAAACCGAGTGCTAGACAAGCAGGTGTCATTGGCAAGGTTATTTTATCTCCCTGTAATTCTGTTTCTTCTCTAAAATGAAGATAGTAATAATACTTCATAAGCTCGCTGTGGGATTGTACAAAAGGTAAACATAAAACATTTAGAACAAAGTCTGGAATATACTAAGTAGCCAATAAATTTTAGTTTGAATTAGTAACAGCTCGATGTATAAACACGTTTCCTTCCAGAGTCTATTCCAAGCTCTCATAATTACATGTATGCATCTTTAACAAAAATGTACAGAATTACAGATGCTTGTCATTCAAGCCAATATTTGAACTCTTTCTCATACAACATGGACATAGTTTTATAAAAATATATAGAAATACATCTTATTCATTTTTGCAATCACTTTGTGTCCTGATTTTAAAATGGTAAAATATATATGAAAAATATCTAAGGTGCTATTTGGTTTCCGCAGGACAATTTTAACTAGTATGTAAAATACTGTCATGAACATCCTTATTTTGAAAATTATCTTAACCATAATAACTTATAAACAAGGAAACTGGAAAAATGATCCCGCTAAAATCTATGGAGACTTGTGCTCAGATAGATCAGAATATTTGTGCTTATGACCAGCAGACAAGTGCTCTGCTGACGCTAAATCTTTGGAGACACTAAGAGGCTGCTAATCTATGTAAAAAGACCACAAGAAGCAGGTAAATGTTAAGACCTAAAAAGCTCATAATATTATCTGGATTAGGACTCCTAAACAATTTAGTCCAAAATTCTGAGTGTCTACATTCATATTAAGCTCAGCCTGTTTTATTTTTTTCAATTTTATTATGTCAGTTAAAATTTTAATTGAATTCTAAGTATTAATTCCAAATACATATGCATGTCTGGAGACAGATTCAGGTAAAAGATACCAGGGTGGCGCCTGTGGCTCAAAGGAGTAGGGCACTGGCCCCATATGCCAGAGGTGGCGGGTTGAAACCCAGACCCAGCCAAAACTGCCAAAATAAAAAATAATAATAAGATATCAAATCATAGGTACTATGAAACTGAGTGAAATAGGGGTACATTAGCACTTAGCTTCAAACTGATCTAAAGGATAAAATGTCAAAGAAAGTAAGATTCATTTAATCAGTGTAACCGCAAGTAAATTCCCACAACAGGACTGATCTGCCTGTCCTATCTCCTCTTCCATCCCCTAAGGCAGGATTTTTTGAATGCTAGTATTGGTAGAGCCAAAAAAGGGTGTCTCGATGAGAGGGAGGAGAGGAAGCTGAAGCTCCTCCATTTGGTAAGTATCAGACCCCTACCAACAACTGCTACATGTTTTGGCAATTTTTGCACAATACATCTTCTACATCTTTGGATATACATATAAAATGTCTTAACAGAAGCTTTTCAATCCTCAGTGTTATATGAAGTACTCTCTTTCTAGATGTGTTATAGACAAAGATATATAAATAAAGTAGATTCCACGTGATAGGCTGAATTATAGTCCTGGAAAGAAGTCCACACCTAAGCCTCAGAACCTGTGAATATGTTACCTTACACGGAACAAGCAACTCTGGAGATGTGATTAAGTTAAGGATCTTGGGAGGGGGATATTATCCTGGTTTATACATGTGGGCCCAATATAATCACCAGAGTCCTTAGAACATGGAGGTAAGAGAATCGGAATCAGTGAAAAAAAGATGTGACCCCAAAAGCCCAGGCAGGGAAGAAGAAGATTGACAGAGCTGGAGTCAGAGGGAGAGATATGAAGATGCAGCATTGCTTGCTGGAAGATGGAGGAAGGGACCATGAACCAAGGAACACAGGCGACCTGTAGAAGCTGAAAAAGGCAAGGACATGTATTCACCTCTACAGACCCCAGAAAGAAGGTAGCCCTACCAACCCATTTTGGATTTCTGACCTCCAAGCTTTAAACACATCAAGCTTTTAACTAGTTTTAAACTATGACAAAATTTTCTGGAGCAAATTTTTACCTATATTACTAAAAAAAAAAAAAAAGGCTAAGGATAGAGTTCATGGTTTATACATCTGTGAGTTTTACTGAATCCCAGAACAAAACAGCCTTGCCTACCTTGCTAGAAACATGCAGATGAGAAAATGTACTCTCATTGATCACAGTTATTCTTAAAAGGTTAAAAAGGAGAAGATGAGTTAAGAATTTCCAATATATTGTTTTGATTTCACCAACCAGATAAAGCACATTTTCTCCCCAGGAGCATGGTGACCAAAAGCATGGTGAAGGTCAGGAGTATCACAGTGGTCTAACTATAAGACATAGAAAGAAACATTAGGAAAGGGAAAGAAACACATCCAGCCAATAACTAGATTCTGAGACTGTTGCCAATGGACCTTCTTCTATTCAGTCCTTTTATTATTTATTTTTTATGAACACAATATTTGTTGTTTTTTTTTTTTTGCAGTTTTTGGTCGGGGCTGGGCTTGAACCCACCACCTCCAGCATATGGGGTAGTGCCCTACTCCTTTGAGCCACAGGTGCTGCCCATGAACACAATATTTAATTCTCCAGGTAAAGGACATATTTGTAAAATGTGCATCCTAAGAAAGCCTGCCCTGTGGCTCATCTTAGTTGTTCATGTGAGGACCTTGTCTTTCACTTACATCTTTCCTGAGGTCTAGGTAAGAAGGGTTAGCCTTCCCATCACTCAGGGAGATGATTAGCTCATTTATTTCCCAATATTTTATTTCTAGTTAGGTTCAAACACCTTTCCTGAGGATATTTGGAAATTCTTTTGGTCTTCTCTACAGTAGGATGTTAAGCTAATGTCTACAGGGAACAATGAAAATACCCCCTAGAGCTCTTTAATGAATCATAACTGCTGGTTGAGACCAATCCATCTTGCAAATATCATCTGGATTAATTCTTCCCAAAATGCCTTGCATACTGCCCACACTGAAACTTCTGCCATTTCATACAGTCGATGGAACTTAACCCCTATGCCCTGTATTGCCACAAATCAGATTTATATTATATGCACAAACGTCCTATAAGCTTTCCATTCAATTCCCTGTACTTTTATAAAAATGTCAGATTAGACAGATTCCAGAAGTAGTTTTTGTTAGGTATTAGTTTCCTGTTGCTGAATGATAAAATTCCACAAATTAGCAGCTTTGGACAATGCTCGTGTATTTGCTCATAATTCTGTATATCAGAACTCTGGGCAGAGTAATGGCTAGGTTGTCCACTTAGAGTCTCATGAGGCTCAAATCAAGTTGTCATCCCGGGCCAGCAGTTCTCATCTGGTAGCAGGTCCCCTTCCAGATACACCAGATAATAATAGCACAATTCATTTCCTGTGACCCTGGAACTGCCCCCACTTCCCTCCATGTGGCACTGCATTCAGTTCCCAGTGGCCTCCCTTCCCATCAGCAGTTCAGACTGGATGTTTGCTTTCTTCCAGGCGAGCAAGAACACATTTGACTTCTTCTTCTGTGACGAGCCAGAGAAAAATCTCTGCTTTGAAGGTCACATGTGAAGACACTACGCAAACCGGGATAATCTCCTTTTCTTAAAGTCAGCATGCCATATAATGTCGACGAATTGTGGGAATCTAAGTTCATCATTTTCACAGTCACAGTTTCGCTGTTCTGGAATTCTGCCGAGCAAAAGCTGTTCACGATTTCCAGGAAGAGAAATGGGCAATTATTTCCATATATCTTTTTAAAATTTTTGAATTGCATCCTCCTCTTTGTAAAACATTATCCAAATTAAACTGTCATTTAATTTTAAAGTCATCTAAAATCTCTAGTAAATATTTATTAAAAATTCTCAGAAAGTCTAAGTGAATTAGTAAAATAAACAGGGTACTAAGACCAGGCAGACCTGGGCAAGTGTCTGAATTCCACTTAACAGCAATTAGACTTTAGCCAGTTAGCAAGGTAGTTAGGGAGCCCTTTAATGTGTTTTCTCTGTAAAACTGAGATAATAATTTATACCTCTAGAACATATTTAATGAGTGTATTAAAATTCTTACCATAATGTTAGGCTCAGAGTGGTCAGCTAACAATTTTTGTCCTTTATTTTCTCTTTTATTTTCATTTTGATTCTACTTGGCTTTTGTTGGAACATAAAAGTCTCCAATAGATGAAACAGAAAGCTCTTTGCCTTACAGAAAAATGTTACTTTTCTACCAACACATTATTCTCAATGGGCTTTAGTACCCTAATAATTTATTACCAATACCAACAGCTTGCTGGGTATGGAAGTGCTTCTGTGATCTGTTCTCTCTCAAATGCTTATTACAGGAATCACACGAACACAAGCATTAGCTCCCACAATTAGTCAACATTATATGACATGCTGACTTTAAGAAAAGGAGATTATCCAGGTTTGCTCAGTGTATTCACACATGACTTTCATGTGAAGTGGGGACAGTTTCAGGGCACTAGGACTATACCTTGACTACTTTAAATATTGATTACAGGAAGTGATTTATTTGTATTGTTTTTGTCCAGTACATTAAATGCATTCCACTTACATCACTCCATTCTAAAACTCTCCCATATCTAATAGAATAATTTTTACCTGAGTTTTCTTTTCTACCATAAGTATATCTTCAGTGATCAAATGTTTTTCTAAGTTCACCTCTTTTGTTTCATTTTTTAATCTTGCAATAACTCATCTTGTCGAGTAGTGGCTATTTCATGTGCTCTCTTCCAATTATTTTTGGCTTAATTTTTACTTTTAACCGTCAACTCTTACTAGGTCCCCCGATTCTCTTTCACAATTTCTTCATTGGGAAAAAAGTCTTAATTTTTTATTTGCTTTTCTCCCTCATGTGCATAATTTTGCTACTCTATCATGCATAACTTATAGTCAAATTACTTGTTTGGAAATACTCGTACATTGTGATGCTTTTAAATGACTTTGAGGTTTCCCGTGAAGTATTAATGAGTGATTTTTTAAATTTGTATTAAATCTTCTGTCAGTTTTTGCTGCTTTTTTTTGCTTTGTTTTCCATCATTAGCGCTCCTCTTCAGATGAAATTTTTTTTAGATCCCCTCACTTTCACTGAAATGTTGGATTTGATCATGGCAAATTACTCATTTAGCAATTTATCATTCTTCTTGACCAGCGCACAAAACTAAGTCTATTATATTTCATCCCCTTTGAAGTTCTAGAGGAATTAAATTTTGGAAAGTGATTTATCTTATACAAATATCTGACACCCACATTTTGTCCTGATTAAGATTCCTGCTAATCTTTATGGGGACAAATGTAGTACCACATTATTATTATCTGGCCTAATTCTGCAGGTTCTTTTAGCCTTGTCTAACATATCCAGCTGATTCTCATTATCTTAGTATTTTGCTACATTTTTATTTTTTTTTTTTTTGTTAAATCATAGCTGTGTACATTAATGCAATCATGGGGTACAATGGGCTGGTTTCATATACCATTTGAAATATTTTCATCAAACTGGTTAACATACCCTTCACCACATTTTCTTAGTTGTTGTATTAAGATATACTCTACCCTTAGTAAATTTAATATGTACCCTTATAAAATGCACCATAGCTATGCTCCCAGCAATTACCCTCCCTCTCCCCTCCCTCACCTCCTTCCTCCTCTTCTTGGACTATAGTTGGGTTATAGCTTTCATATTGATTCTTAAAATATAAAATATCTACTTACCAAGATTCCATTTACTTTCCTTGTTAATAACAACTTTTATCCTGGATGACTTAGGATTTAAGCAATTTGAAACACTCAAGTTGGATAATTTTAATGAAAATACTACTATTTACACAAATTCAGACAGGGTTTAAGAGAAGCAACAGGGAATGACGCAATATCCCAGGATTAGTAGTACCAGAGGCAAACCTTTAGAAGGGGGAAGCAGAAGGAATGATTATTACTCAGCCTCTGAGACACAGCTATGTGTCAAGCACTAATAGAAACTATAGTGGTAGTGAAAGATGCAGCCAACCCACTGAAATCCCATAGGGTTGGAGTCAGGGGAATAAATATTCCAGCATCACTGTCCTCACTCCCTCCAATTTCTTGCTGGAAATCTCCACTGGCTGAAACCCAACTGGAAGTTAGAGAACAAGGAAATCCTTACAGCAGTTTCTCTCTATTCTGAGGAGACACATAGAAGGACAAACTGAAGCATCCCAGAAGAAATACATTAGTGGTTATGTCACCATCAATTCCTTCTTAGAGAGGCTGCAGCTTAGGGGCAACATATGACACTGTTCCTTTATTTTTCCTAAACCCAGACTCCAAAATACCATTCAATGTCCCTGTATTTTGCTAAGCATTCCATACCATTTTGGAAATTTATTTGGAAATATTTATGTATTTCCCATTAAGATACAACTTGATTTCACCTCTCTGGGACCCTTCCATAAAATCTGCACAGGGACTCTTAAATACTTATTGCTTCTCAGGTGCAGTTCTTAGAAATAGCAGTATTTGGGGGGGCGACTGTGGCTCAGTGAGTAGGGCGCCAGCCCCATATACTGAGGGTGGCAGGTTCAAACCCGGCCCTGGCCGAATTGTACCAAAAAATTATAGCATTGTGGCAGGTCTCTGTAGTCCCAGCTACTCGGGAGGCTGAGGCAAGCGAATCACCTAAGCCCAGGAGTTGGAGGTTGCTGTGAGCAGTGTGACTCAATAACACTCTACCAAGGACAGTAAAGTGAGACCCTGTCTCTACAAAAAAAGAAAAAAAAAGAAAGAAAGGAAAAAAGAAACCAGTAGCATTTTAAAAAGTATCAGGGAAATAAAGTCAGTCTCTTTCTTCAATGGAAATGCTGGTGCAAGCCTTTCTTACTGTGTTTTTCCGTGATGTTACTAGATGATCAAGTGTGGGTTCCTTCCTCGTTTTTATTAGCATTGATGCTATGTTATTATCATATCTGCTTTCTTTGTCCCTAGAAATTGATAATAATGATAAGGAGAAAGAATCTAGAAAATTAGTTCTTTTCCTCTCAAAATTTTTATTATAATCTCTTCCTTCTCAAATATGGTACATGATAGGTTACCTTTGCTGGCAGTTTTATAGTATCTATTGTAATCTCACTAGTATTTTCATTCTATTTTTTTTTCAGTTTTGCCTTAATATTTGAGGAGTTTAAAAAGTCACCATTGAAAGTCTCTCCAGTAGCTTACTCTAGTGCCTGAAATTTCCATCTTTAGAGAAACTTCTCTGATATAGGACTTCATCTCTGGGAAGTTCTTACTAAGTGGATTTAAGCTTACCTGTGAGAGGTGACATGTTGACATATTCACTGACCATCTTCAAAGTCATCAGGCAAAAATAATGAGTTATTGGTGTTTCAATGAAATCTGTTTAGAGAAGATACAGCTTAACCTTCAGCTGATGGCATTCACCCCAGCTTTTATATCCAACTTATCCTAGTTATGGGTAAATGCAGGGGAACTTAGAGATTTCCTATAAAAAATCTCATACCCAGAGCTTCTATTTATTCTCTTATCTCAAAATTAAGCCCCATATATCTCTGAAGTCAGGAAGTGCTTAAGCAAGACTCTTAGATAAATTTACGGACAGGTAAATTTTCATAAGGGATGATACTGAGGCTAGAGGTAAGGTCTAGGGAAGCAACTGGATCTACAAGCTAATGGGACCAGACTTAGGGAACATAGGGTCCAGGGGTGCCCAACCTTTTTTCTTTTCTGCTGCACATTGGAGGAACTAGAGTTGTCTTGGGCTACACAGTAAATACACAAACACTAACGAAAGCCAAGGAGCAAAAGAAAATGTCCATATATATTTTTGCAATATCTGACATCACAGATAAACAAACAGTCCTCAAATAATCTGCGTGCAGCCTGTGGGTTGCAGGTGGGACACCCCAGGAGGGACTAAAAAGATCACAAGGGAAATGGGCAAATTATAAGCACATTATCTCCCCTCCCCAATTAAACAAAAAGGTTGGGACCTGTCTTTTAGTCGATGACTTGCTGGCTACAGAACTCAAAATTATTCTTTGATATTTTATTTATGACAATAACTCACACTTTTTCAAATATATAAGGCAATGTGTTAAGCTTTTTATAGATACTGGGTCATTTAATCTTCTCAATAATTCCATTTTACAAGTGGGAAAATCTGACCCTCAGAGCAGTTAAGTCCCTTATTCTAAGATCAAATAGTAGAAAATGGCAGACTCAGGAATCAACCCCTGACAATCTTGTGCAGAGGCTTCAGGAGTAACCACTACACACACAGCTTCTCGTGGACGCAGAGAATAAATACATCTTGCCACTCAAGTAAATGTATACTGCTGTGTGAACCAATCTGTGGTCTCAGTGTACAGTAGGACTGTAGCCTTCCTTACCCTATTACTTCAAAAGGCGCGAGGCTAGTTCATGAATTCAATACTGTAGGACATAAAAGCAACAATAAATGTGGTCCATGGGAATTTGAAATGAAACCTCTTTCCCTCTTGCTGTGCAGCCACCTTTGGAAAACCACACGCAGGGCAAAGTGAGCCACGGCAAAGCAACCCCTGCCGTCAGGCGCCTGCGGGAGCCGGTGTCTCTGGCAGCCTTAGGGAACAGGGAACATCTGTAGTAGCCATATGCCCCAAAGCCTGGAGGCACAGCCTGGGAGAAGGGTGTTCCCCCATTAATCCGGACCAACAGGGCTCTTTCTTCTGGAAGAAAATGCCCTATTGCCACGAGTTTTCTAGGACATCCTTTTTGTGGACATTAAAAAAAATAAAAATAAAAAATCCAAGTTATGATGTTTCAACAGAGTAGGAATTTTTGTGAGAGGAAGGGAGGCCTGAGGCACCTGGAGAAATACCTTTGCTGCCACCTGCTCCTGCTTTGATCACTATGGTCCCTGATACACCGAAAAAGCCTAATTTTCACCTCGGTAAGGACTCTATACCCCTGACAGAGGACTTTCAGAAGAGGTCTGAGCCACTTCCAGTGATTTGTGGGTGTCTTAAAATGCGCCTTTCCCTGTGTTGAATGCGACAGAGAATCCTGAAGGTGTCTCAGACTGTGAGGGATACAGAGCCCATGTGACTGAGGTCATTCAGACCACCCGTGGACAGGTGAAAACAAACGCCTCACTGGGTGGTGTGAAGAATCAGTGACCTATGTGACCGGGGGCAGTTACCTGTGCTTTTCATGTCTCAGAATGAGGTGAAGACTCTTAGATCACTTAGAAGAAGAATAGTCTAAGAATCAGTAAGCTACGTGACCGGGAGAGTTACTTGTGCTTTTCATGTCTCAAGCCCCACTTCTATAAAATGAGGATATTTCGTGTACACACATCCTTAAGATTTTTATGAGGAATACATGCAAAGGACTGGAAAGCTTGTGAAGGAGTCAGAGTAACAACTGGCATAGAGCAATTGTTTAATAAAAGGTAGCTATTGGCCAGGCCCCGTGACTCACGCCTGTAATCCTAGCACTCTAGGAGGCCGAGGCAGGTGGATTCCATGTGCTCAGGAGTTTGAGACCAGCCTGAGCAAGAGCAAAACCCCATCTCTACTGAAAATAGGAAAAAAAAAACCTAACCAGGTGTGGTGGTGGGCACCAGTAGTCTCAGCTACTCAGGACTGAGGTAAGAGGAGCTCTTGAGCCCAAGAGTTTGAGGTTGCTGTGAGCTATGATGACACCACAGCACTTCACTCAGGGTGCACTCTGTTTCAAAAAAAAAAAAAAAAAAGTTACCTATTCTCAAAATCAGAAATATGAGGCATGTAGGCAAATAAATAGGTTGCCCTGGAAGGGGCCACACATGCTCACCTTGCCCTGGAGTCTCCACATTTCTGCACTGCTCACACTTTCCCTCTTCCCGGGGAGCTGCTCCTCCTGATTTCTGCCTATCACAATCACAGAAGACCGAGCTTCAGTGACGCTTCCGTCATGAAATCTGCCATATCCCTGAGGGGAGTTGTTTGCCTTCTTCCCAGATACTCCATCACAGTTCCACAAGTGGATTCTTTTTGTTTGTTTATTTGTTTGGGGGGATGAAAGATCCCTGTTTTTAGTTGTTTGTAACACCTACAATTTCTGGTACAGTACCTTGTACACAGTAGGTATCCAACATGTTCTTGTAAAATTTTATTAGTTCGAAATATATTTGACTCATTCGTAGATATAAAAATAGATATACATTATTTGTAACTTTTGTCCCTGCTCTAGAGTAGCAAACACAGTGAGAGCAAAATGTCTGGTTCCTTTCATCAATTACACAGACATGAACCAAGCAGAGCATGCCGTGCGTGGAGCCACGCACAGCCTGGGCAACCATGGCCTCCACCCAGTGGGTGCTCGGCCCCGGGATTCTCACTGTGTTGTGACCTTGGCAATCATGTGCGCACACCGTGACGACATGCAGATTTGCTGGTATTCTGAGTTAGCTGGTTCAGCAATAATGCAATTTGATGGAACAAATGGCACTTTAGTGGGGGTAAGAGGACTTGCTTTAAGTACATGAGACTTGGGAACATTAATCTGTCTTGTGAAAAAAAATTTTGAGCCAAATAATCAAACATTTCCTTGAGTATCAAAAAACACAAGTTATTAAAAATTGTCACAAACTTCCTGATCATAATGTAGACTTGGTTTGCCTGGAGACTGAGTGCAGCATTGTGAATCAGCCTCAACTTGTTCTAACACTTATATCTCCTCTTACACTCACTCAGTCCAGAAAGTTCCCAAATTAAACAGAAACTTGAGCTGAGAAGTAGGTAATCCTCATCGCACATCTTAAAAGACTGCATCTGATTTATGAGTCAGACAGTGTGTAAGAATTTTTCTTTCTAATTTCAATCACCAGCTAATTTATTCTTGGTTTATCAAATATTTAAAAGGAGCTGAACTTGCTTTTCTCAGTAATCAAGTTTACAAGTATGAGAAGAACCTCACACCTGAGCAGCAACGTTAACATAGAATATGTCAATGGAAAGGATGGAGAGTCAACAAATAATTATAAATTCATAGAGACCCATATTTTGAAAGGCAGGAGAATGACTCCTGAGGAAACACTGTCAAAAATAGTTCTTTAAACATCTCAGAGTTATAAAATTTCTCGTGCAGAATATTAAGGGATTATTGAATTAAGGCTTTTATGTTTGAAGACCTGATCTGGCAAGTAGCGTGCATTGGTCCTAGGATTTGAAACTCTGTCATATTTTATTTAGCAATAACTCAGAATAAGCATAGAAGGAAGCCACTGCTGCAGGACGCATGATCAAATTTTTGAGAGCTCAGACCAGAACCAAGACCAAGCAAAATATAATGACTAGGTGACAGTGACCTTTGGCATTCCTTCTCCTTTCCTGGTTCAGCCCTTTTCCCCCTGTCTTTTGTCCCTCCCCAGTAAGCACCTAGGTGACCTATGATATTTACTTTCCTCTCTCTCAGAAGGGTGTCTTTAAAACAGGGAGGAAGCCTGACAAATTCAATGTTTCTCAATGACATTCCAAGGAACTGGAAAGTATCACAGATTTCTCTATAATAGGACCTTTGAGTGAAAGAAATTTGGAAAATACTACTTTGAACAAAGTAAATTTACCTTTTATCCCCCCCCGAATTTCTCAAAACCTCTATTACGCTAATGTACACTATGCTTCTCCTAGCGGAGGGCATTTCCTAAATTGGATCAATGACATCAAGCCCTTTCTAGAAACATCTATTAACAGCTCACTCTTTGGGAAACATTGATACAGGAGAAAGAGTGAAGACGGGACAGGTCTGAGTTCCGAGCCTGGTTCTGCTACTTGCTTGAGAAGCTTCTCTGAGACAAAGTTTTCTTATGAGAAACACATCTCATATAGAAGACATTCAAAATACATAGCCTGATTGATTATTTAATTACGCAGTTGAAGGAATAATATATAGGGACCCAGGAAGCAGAATAGAGCACCCCTATTCTTAGGAATATCAGCTGAGAAGGCCCTAAACTGATTAAACAATAAAAGGAGGGTAAATGAAAAATGATCAGGAGCCAGTATCGGACTGAATAGATTAAAATGAACTATGAGGTTGGGGGCAGGCTGGGCAGGTGAATTGTGCCTTCCTGTCTCCCAGTTGGCAGGAGAAGGGAAATCTGTCTAAGCCAGGAGGGCTGCAGAAAGGAGAAAGACTAAGGGAGAGAGATGGGAAAGTTTTAATTTTCAAGCCATTGCTTATAAAAATCTCTTAGAATTCCTCTGATTCAAAAATCATGGAAATTAGAATCTTGACATAATGAAGGAATTGGACCCCAAACAATCTGTCCTCATCACAGAAAGGGCACCACGTGCCTCAGGACCAAGGGAGAGGAGAGACTGTATGCCTGCCTCACTTTACCTCTGCCTGATGGGCTAATGATGGATTCAGCGTCATTAAGTTTTTTATGAGAATGCAAAGGATGTTGAGTCACATAGAGTCCTTTACTGGGCTGGCACCTATACATGTTAGCTGTTGGCATTAAATTTCTTCTGAAAATGTGATTTCAAATCCTGACCACAGAACCCGGAGCAAATCAATAAATAAAGATTGTTTCACACATTTCCACTACGTCCCCAACTCTACTGACCATGAAGCTTGCCCAATGAAGCCAAGTTCTGCTGTCATAAAGGACACCTGGTGTACAGTGTACTTTTCAAAGGCAATGAGATAATCCACAGGGACTAGAGAAACACAGGAAATAAATCAAGGGTCTCGCTCTCACTGAAGAGTTAAGGAGACCTATTTTAGGCTTTCCATGATAAAAAAAGGCTTTCTTCTGCTGAGTCGCCATCCACGCTCAAATTGCCACCTTCTGATCTGAAGACAAGTGGGTTAACCTGATGAGTCCCTCTCACATTCCTTAAGAGTTGAATGGTTTGATTGCATCATTGAATCTTTGGAAGTTATCCACTATTTCAGCTTGAGAAACTGATTTTTCCTACCCCACTTAGTAATAAGAACGCTCTTTATTGCTCACATCCTATCTCCCAGATTCCTTGTTAAGTATTTTCCATGTGTTATCTTATTTCCCCTTCCCAGCTACACTATGAAGTGGGGACTCTCTCTGTCCTCATTTTACAGGTGAGGAATCTGAGTTTGGGAGAGATTAAGTAACCTACCCAGGGTTATTCATTGAATACATAGAGTCACATCTGTCCAATTCTAAAGGCTACGCAGAACTACACAGCCAAGAAATGTACTACTCCCTGGCACTGCCTTGCCGTCTTCTGAATGTCTGAACATTTAAAATCATTTTAAATAATTAAAAATGAATCATGCATTTCATCAGCACCTCAGACACTGCCAATCCTACCACACAGCAGAACATGACAATGACAATTAGGTTCGTCTAAATTATCTCTTCATTTTTTTTTTTCAAATAACAAGCAAATACATATAATCTCTCCTGGAATTTATGAAAGGAAAATTTCTACTCCCACATTACTCCATCAGCTGTATTAGTAATATGAAAATGTTCAGGCTTATTATAATTTAATTATGTTGGTGGTTGTATATTAAATCGGTATGTATTAGTGATTTCTATGGCAAGGATGTTTCTTCAGAGCTCAAGTACTATTAGTCCACTGCCAGCTACTTGCCAGCTCAGTCCTTTTGTTTATAATGCTTCTGTATAAAGCATTCTTATTAGTTCACATGAGTTCCACCTCTTTGTTTTCAGTAGACTCCTTTAGTCTTAACAAGGTGATTAGAAAAAAATGAGAGAAGTGGACAAGCCTTCTATTGATGGTCATAGGCCTCCCATAAGCAGTGAAGTCGAACCCACTCTTATCAGGCTAAACAGGCGATATGTGGACACTGAAATGATTCTATTTATTCTTGTTGATAAAATTGTAAGAATTATTAACTACTCTTCTAATTATGCCTCTGTCTCTTAAATAAATAAATACCTCCTTTATCATTTGAATGCAGTTCTCTCCCTAAGACATCACTTAGGTATACTATTTTACTATACAGTAAGCTGAATAGTAAAATACTTCTGAACACATTCTTATACTTAAAATATTTCCCTCTATCCCCAGCACAAAAAAACCCACTGAATTTCAAGAGTATAAAAGACCATCAGGACATGGACTCCTATCACTCCAGCCTCATCTGTCACTCAAGACCAAATATTATACATTCTAAGTGCCATTATTCTGTTGAAACCAAGTTGCTTAACAAACTAACATAGGTATCTCACAGGCCTGTGTCTTTACTTCACCCAAGAGCATCCTTTGAAAATAGGTGCCAGGGCCTAGCCCCTCCCTGCACAATCCAGCCAGTGGCTTCTCATTGTCAATCCAAGTCATTACAATGCAACAAGGCACTCACTCCTTCTTCCACCCCCTCCCATGCCCCTGCTCTGTTTCCTCTCCAGCCTGGATCCAATCTACCTTCCCTCAGTTTAATATGCTTTGTCTCACTCATCTCCTGCCTTGGCATGCTTTGGTCTCAGGGCCTGTCATAGTCTTTGGAGGTAAATTTCGTGTCTTAAACAACAGATATTTTTTTTCCTCATGGTTCTGGAAGCTGGAAGTGCAAAATCAGGTGCCAGCGTGGTACGTGGGGAGGCCTCTCTTCCTGGCCTGCAGAGGGCTGCCTTCTAGCTGGGTCCTCACACAGCTTTCCTCTGTGCCTGTGCACTCCTCTGTTTCTTCTTGTGAGATTAGGATTCCACCCTTATGAGCTCATTCAACTTTATTTACTTCCTTAAAGGTCCTACCTTAATATATAGTCACATCAGAAGTTAGAGTTTCAACATATGAAATCCAGGGAGACAAAGTTGAGTCCATAACAGGGTCTTTCCATGTGTTGTCCCCCCTTTCCCCGGAAATCCTCAGGACTCATTGCTTATTTTTCTCAATTCTTTCCTGGCACCTTCAGCAAGACCTTTCTCATTCCTAAAAACTTAGGTGCAACATTTCCTGGCCTTATATAAGAACAACTCTTTGAACATTTAGGTTTCTATACCTACCTTGTATTAAAATATTGCCTTCCTTTGAGCTATCATTTATTGAGTACCTACTGTGAGCTAGGCGTTGTACTCTGGAGGTATCCTCTCATACACTGCTCACAATTTAAAATGCTGTTGTCTGAAAAAAAAAGAAGTCAGAGCACAGAGAAGCTAAATAACTTGTTAAGTTTGGAAACCAGGTATCTCTCTGACTCCGAAGTCCATCTTTTTAAAACCACAGTCTATTGCCTATGGAGTCACAAGTGCTGCTCTCGTCTGGATCTTGGGGACAGCTTTCTGGGATCTGTCAGGGAGGAGTAAAAGGATTTACTGAGCTCCCATTAAGTGCAGAGGCCTATGTAGAGAAAATGAGAACATCTTGCCTTTGGAAAGCTTATGGTTGAGTTGTAAACATACTATAACATGCAATATTTTTACTGTTATATTATTCTAAAAACCTTATGATGAATCTGGAAGTGGATTATGAGTGAGGATTATCTGTGGTGTTTACTTGTCATATTAGGCATATAATAATAATTGTTAAAAAATGAGCAAAAGGGGGTGGTGCTGTGGCTCAAAGGAGTAGGGTGCCAGCCCCATATGTCGGAGGTGGTGGGTTCAAACCTAGCCCTGGCCAAAAAATGCAAAAAAATAAAATAAAATAAGCAAAGGATAAATGATGTCGGGCAAACTTTCCTGTCATAGAAATGCGTCTGTTCCTGCTCCAGGACTCCATCATGATCCGGTCTTGTTCTTGGATCAGAACTTGTCTGTGGCGGTACAGATGTCAGCAGACAGTTATTGGTATAATATGAATTAAGAGGTATCTGGAAAGCATTATCTACACAACTGAAATGCTGTATTTTTTCTTCATAGAGGTTACAATAGATTTCCTCTTGGGTTAATTGTTGTTTTTCACCGCCCCCGTAAAAATTCTCCAGGCAATAGTAATCACCTACAGCGGTTCTCAACCTTCCTAAGACTGTAATGTATTTTCATTGTTTAAAAGGGGTCGCCACCCACAGGTTGAGAACCGCTGACTTATGTCATTAATAGTTCTATAAAAAAAAAATCAATATTTCTCAGGATGCTCCTCCTGAATTCATTCTATTTCCCCTTGGAAGCCTAGAGAGAGGAGTAGAAGATGGAAGAGGTAGTGAAAGAAAGAAAAAGAAGTATTAGCTACAGAAACCCAGTATAAATTTGCTTATTTCTCATTGTGCCTTCCCCCTAGGTAACTGTCTCCTTCTAGGAGGTGAACGGATCCTTTTTGTTTTTTAAGGAGCCTTTCAATTCAAGATGAACAAAGCTGCCTGGTTGAGGAGGCCTTTGTGTCCTGAGGTTGCTGGGTTATGTTTTTCTTCTAAGGCAGGTTTCTATTGATATTTTTTAATCTTCAAAGGGCCTCCCAGTCTACTACAAAGAAGGGAAGAAAAACTCCCAGACATTCACTGAACCCATCAGCTCAGAGAATAACCTCCACTTTGTGCCCCCAAATATGAATAAACAGTACAGCCTGTGGCTCCAAGAATGGTAGAGGGTTGGAGGCGATTACCTGTGTGGGTTTGAGAGATAACTTGCTCTTCTGGAGACCTTCAAGCAATAGGCATAAATAACAGCTCACATTATCGAGTTTCGCTGCATGCTCAGTACTGTTCTGAGAGCGTCAGGCGTGTAAGAGTGCTGTTGAACAGTGTGAAACTTGCACTGTGATCAAAGTGCAGCTTACTTTTGTTTTTCCCCATCCCATGAACTCTGTCCCCTGGGAGTAATTGACCACTGGTTTCGGGAGGTGATGTAGCACATCTTCCTTTGCTGGGTCACTCTCAGGTAATAAAGCCTTATATTAATTTTCCATTGTGAAAGGCAGTGTCATTCCTAAAGTTATAATTCCCAGACTGCTCCAGGTTAGACTGCAGCGGGAAACAGGCCCCGACTTTCTTCCCTTTACCACCTTCCCTCTTTACTGTCTGGTTGCCATCACTCCAGGAGGAAGGTGAGAGGGACGAAGGTGTGGAGCAGGCCGCTCCTTACCTGGCTGGCCTGGTGGCCCTCTCTGGTTCTAGAACAGAGGCAGAGTTGGTGCCGTCTTCCCTGGGCACTTAGAGGGGTCTTCAGAGCCCATGCCTGGACCCTGCTCCTTGCAGGTCCCTTCCCGCAAGACTTTCCCTCTGCCCCCAGGCTCCTAGATCTTTCCTTCCTTGTCCCCCATCAGCAGATGGCATATGGCCTGGTCATCGCTCTGGAGTCCCTCTGCCTCCTATCCAAGGACCCTGTGATGGCTCTTGGTCAGACACTCAGGTCACAGGGGCCACCTTGAAGCCCTTCCACTGATACTGGTGCACAAGCCTATCCCAATCATGACTCCCTGACTCTGCAGAAGTGGAGAGGTCATCCCTTCTGTTCCCTTCACATCTGCAGGGTTGAGGTCCTACAATGACCACCTGTTCATCCACACTAGCTTTTCGAAGGCATCCTCTGTGCTGCCCAAGTGCAGAAAGCACATTTTAAAGGTCTTGGGGTGGACTCTTCAGGTCCCCTCATTAGGCCCAGCCTTGAATGAAGGCAGTTCACAAAGGTAGGAAGAAGGGAAACTCACAGCAGTCCAACAGTCCTTTCCAAAGAATGGTTCCCCAGTCCCCCACACCGCTCTCCTGTGCACTACCTGGCTTTTTACATGGTTGACTTAAAAGTTTTGTAGGTTTTCTTTGTCAATTTACATGTAGGGAGTGGAAGAGGGTCATTCTCACTGCAGTTTCCTGGAGACTATCACATTAGCATATCATGTCAGTGAAAATAGTGACAGAAAATCCTAATCAAATATCCTAGTACACAGTATTAACTCATTTAACTTCCAGCATAATTCTATGACATACAGAGTATCCCCAGTGTACAGATAAGTAAACTGAAGAACCATATCTATAGTAAATTGTCAGAGGGTAAGGCAGGAAGAGTAGGGAAATCAAAGGAGAAGCCGCTACCGTCAAAACATCCCAAACAGAACCCTTCTTATCACCTTCAACAACATCCCCTTGGTCCAAACCATTCTCATGGCTCAGGTGGACTATTGAAATGTTTTCTTAACTGGCCTCCCTGCTTCATCCTAGCCCCACCCCCTGCAAAGCGGTTCTTCACAGTCACATTAAAGGGATAGTTTTAAGTCAAATCATGTCAACCCTCAGCATAGAACTCTCCAACACCCTCCTGTCTAACTCAGAGAAAAGTTTCAGATCCATGGTTGGGCCCCCTCCGCAGAGTGGCCCTGCTGGTTTCTCTCCCTCCCTTCCTCTACCCCACAAACACCACACTGCTAACTCACATTGGCTTCCACGCTGTTCCTGGGAGCACAGGCTGTGCACACAAACCACAGGCCGAAGAATAAAACACATGTAAAGTGGTTCAAAGGGGGGGTCCAGGCATGTGCTTTTTCAGAGACAGGGTCTCACTCTGACATGTTATTTTAAAATGCAACTAGGTGTATGCCACTAAATTAATAATAAAGGAATAATGCTTATAATTTTCAGATTACCTTGAGTTTGCTTGTTGAATAGCTATAGTTAAAATTATACATTCTGGAAATTTTATTAAAATGAGCACTGTTCCTTTGAAACAGCCCTTCCCACCTTAGGAATATCTGCACTCAGATGACAAAACATGGACATGAACCTGAGTCTAACTAATATTAGTATAATTGCATGTGTAATTTTCCAAGTAATGGATGTTATTGTAAACAAACAGCTTCTTAACAGTATTAATTTCATTTGAATATAAGGTTCATTTTAACACATTCATTGGAATGTAACACTTATGTTAATAAGATCTGAACTTTTTCCAGATTTATTTCATTCTATTATTTCTACATTATTAAGTGTCTGCTTTTTCTTCATTGCAAGGTTAGTACTTGCTAGATTATGTTACTGTTGCTTTTGCTTGACATGTTGCATTCACAAAGATATTTAGAAACACATAGTGATAACTTCTTGGAACAATGTCACTTTACAAAAGTAGCACCTTGACAGAGCTTGGAGTTGTGTAGCTAAAATGTTTGTACTCTATCAAATTTATTCTATTTGCCTCTTCTAAATTCCATGTATCTCCTTTCATAGTCTGCCTTTCAGAAGACTAGGCAAGATTGATGGAGATATTAAATCACCAAACTAAAAAAGAAAAAGCATGCAAATATGAGTCTTCAGCAGACTTGACAGGAGATAATGTTGCTTCAAAAGAAACGTACAAAAACCTGGGCAATAAATAACAGGTTAATTACACTAAATATGCTGTGGAGTCACTGCTGAACTTTTCTCTAAAACACTATAATTTTATGATTTTAGGTACAAGACAGTAAATTTGCAAGCATTTATATTGGAAGACATGATGCCGCCCCTCACAACTGAACGCAAAATTACTCTATTATGTTACAGACCTATTAGATCTCCATCCTCATGTCTTTTACTGATTGACAGAACAAAAACTGGTGTTTAAAATTCTGTTTTACAATCAACAGTATACTCCAAATGTTGAAAGATTTGAAAACTGCTCAGTAACAAATCGACAAATTCACAACGATATTCTAAATGATCCAGGAAATGTCATTTTAAGTGGTAAAATCAATATGTATTTTGGTTCATTAGGAAAGTAAGTACATAATGGCTATTTCTAGCATCTCCTCAGACTCCCTGTTGAACCAGTGTGTATTGTGATGCCTGGCCTGAAGCACTGCTATTTTTAGTTCTAATGGAACAGTCTTAAATTGTTTATTTTCTGTTTACTAAAGTCATCCCGTTTGTTACCATGGAAACTATGACAAGTGCTCTAGCTAACTATTTCATTACATGAATTGAAGATAGAGCTGAAAAATGAAGGCCCATCAGGCCTTTCCTAAAGCGTATTTTCTAACATCTATAAAACTATTGCCACATCCACAGAAAATGTGAAATCGGAAAGTTTGAAAAAGTGAAATATCTTGTTTAATGGTCTCCCATTCTGACGTCAGAGATTGCTTTTCTGGAAGAAATGATCATCTCTGCCTCTAATAAAATTGTCCATCAGCAAATACCTATGATACAAGTTTTTCTGATGCAAATAAGAATAAAAACATTTACCATAAATAAAGAAGATATAATGAAAAACTGAAAGTAAAGCATGCCATTCCCGAAGCATATTTTCAAGCATCTGTTAAACTATTGCCACATTTATAGAAAATGTGAAGTCCGTTATGAATAAAGTCCTCTACATTTTACATGTGAGAAGCTATCCACGTTTGAAAGTCTGGATTATAATAGCACATACACTTTCCCAACTTAGAAAGAATCTATGTTCTAAAATTGTATTTGTAAATCAGTTATTTGAAAATTAGAACATGTTTACTCATGGAAACAATTTTATGAATAATTAGGTCTCTAGGCCTGTCCTCAAAGGTCTTCCCTGTGAAGTCATCAATATATAGCAGTATCACTAATAATCTTCGTTCTCAGCACTGACATCAGGAGTCATGATTCAGGATCAGAAGAAAGGAAAGATTTTCTCATACTTATTTGTTTTTAATAGTGCTTATGTAGGCCACCATTTTGGAATACTTGTATCCATGGCTTTTGCTGATGTAGAGGGCTCCCAACTACATCTTTCAAGCTGTTTACCAGCCCCTGGTTTCCAAGTGTCCAAGTGCTCCAAGTGTCCTGGCACTTGCTCACATCTCCTGAAGTTTGGTGCCAGCCCAACCTGGCTCTCAACCTGTTTTTGCCTATTTATCACTGTCCTCTAGATTCAGGATGGTCTCAGCTAATTGTTGAAAAAGAAAGCTGTCCCTACTTGCTGAATGATTAAGAACACTTTGAAGTTTTGCATTTTAAAAGTATAATACTTTATTTGTAGCTCAAACAAATCTCTAGCCTATGAGATTTTCAGTACCATGACTAAAGAAAATACACAGAGGGTAAAGATTTGAGCCAGCTGCTTTAAGAGAATTCTAGAAGTCAGCTCCAAGGAATCAGTTAGAATCAACTTCTCAACTGTATGCTCTAAATCTTGAATCTTTGTATTTTTGTTGGAGAACAGATCTCGGTGATTGATTACAAACTGAATCATCCCTTTGTTCATTTCCTTTACAGATGATTATTATAAAACATATCTTATTATCTATATAATTTTGCTTCTCTAAGAATATCATGGTTTGGGTTGAATATATCAAATTAACACAATAATCTAGACAAAAACTTGTTCTTGTTTTCTAACAGATTAAAAATTAAACAAAACCACTGTAATTTGAGCAATATGAATTTCATATTAAAAAAAGCAAAGAACTTTGGGAACATTTTAAGACAGAGACAATAATTTAATATTTTATATCAAAGAAATTAGAAGAGAATAAGGGCATAATTTGTTTATTGCTAAAATCAAGACTGCACAAAATATCTTCACTGTATGTATAGATGTATTTTAATAGATTTAGCTTTAATCAAAAAACACAAGGAAAGAGTAAGAATTATTTCAAGGAAGTTAAAGAATATATATATATATTTTAAAATATGAACCATTATATGGATGAGTATAAAGGCAAATGAGATTTGATATTTCTGTTTTTCTACAATGTAGTAATAACTGAATTTGCCTATAAAATCTTTCTGTCAAAATTTATGCATATTTTAAGTGAATATGTATGCAATAAACTGTGAATTAAAAAATCAAATTATTTTTATTGAATTTCCATGACCATTTAAGATAGAAAATTCTTTATGGAGTATATTTCAGTTTTAATAATACTGACATGTCAAAACAAAGGTATATTTCTGACTAATACTCCATTTCCATCTCCCTAGGATCTACTTTTATTTGCAACACTCACATAATTCCAGTGAAAAATCAAGAAGGCGTGGCAATGATGTTCATCATTAATTTTGAACATGTGGCTGATGATAAAAATGCAGCCTCCCCCGAGAGGGTAAACCCAATATTACCAGTCAAAACTGTAAACCGTAAGTAAAAGCCAACATGTCTGCAATGCTCTTGGTAATCTGTCACTGTAGAAATTTTAATATGTTTTCCATTTTGATTCAGTTCTCAAAATATGTTTACATTTGGGCGGGGCCTGTGGCTCAGTGAGTAGGGTGCTGGTCCCATACACCGAGGGTGGCGGGTTCAAACCCGGTCCCAGACAAACTGCAACAAAAAATAGCCGGGCGTCATGGCAGGCACCTGTAGTCCCAACTACTCGGGAGGCTGAGGCAAGAGAATCACCTAAGTCCAAGAGCAGGAGGTTGCTGTAAGTGGTGTCACACAGCACTCTGCCGAGGGTGATAAAGTGAGACTCTGTCTCTACCAATAAAAAAAATAAATATATGTATATATATATATATATATATGTGTTTATATTTACATTTGAAGTAAAATGGTTTTATATAAGGAAGGCACAGATGATGTTACCCTTTGGTACATTACAGAACTATTGGCTGCTTTAGACGCCATTTGCCCTGGATATACCATAGTTTTTCAACAAGTCCCCTACTGATGAACATTGAATTAGTTTCCAAACTTTGGCTACTACACATAATGCTGGAATGAATTGTGCATATGTATTTTCTTTTTCTTTTT
>NW_003852485.1:1645598-1648436 GCF_000181295.1 Otolemur garnettii | reverse complement strand
AGCTGTCATTGTTGTTTGGTGGGCCCAGGCTGGATTTGAACCCGCCACCTTAGGTGTATGTGGCCGGCGCCTTAGCCACTTGAGCCACAGGCCTCGAGCTGCATATGTATTTTCATATGTGTATATGAATATTCGTGCATAAAATATCTTCATAGTCCAAAAAGTGGTATTCCTAGGTCAAAAGGTAAAGGCATATGTAATCTTTTCAGATAATACCAAATTCCCCCCCACATGATTTTTACATTTTACATCATTTTACACTTCCACCAACAATATATTAGCCCACAGGTCCCCAACTTGTCTGGCACCAGGGACCAGTTACCAGTTTCATGGAAGATAATTTTTCCATGGACTAGTGCGGGGGTGGGGTGGGAGAAGATTTGGGGATGATTCAAGGAAATCACATTTATTGTGCACTTTATTTCTATCTATTATAGATCATGAAATAATTACACAACTCACCATAGTGTACAATCAGTGGGGGCCTTGAGCTTCTTTTCTTCAACTACACATTTTCATCTGGGGGCGTCGGGAGACAGTGACACCCACAGTGTGCTGCTCATGTCCACTCTACTCCACAATCTGTTTTGGTCGCTGTCTCTGCAAAAAAACACCCTGCTTCATAGGATGCTGGAAATGAAAGCAGGCACACTCTCAGGATGTGCTGCCTTGACGTTAATCTAGAAATACGGAGATTCGAAATTGTTCCAAACATACTTTTAAGACCACCATCATTTGCAATCTCAAACAGACAAATCTTCTAACACAGACAAAGTTGATTCGCCTGGCTTATCCACAAATGGCTTACAAATCCATTCCTTCCCAGTTCAGGGGTCTTTTGTGGTTGGGAAGTGAGGCTCAATCTCTTTTACAAACTGGGATAGGTGATTATGCACCAGCTGAGAGAAAGAAGATCCTCGTTCAGTCTCTTTCAAAATCTCTGCTAATGTTTGGAATATGTCAAAAATCAATCTCACTGTTTACTTATCATCCCCATAATTCCAGTTTTGTTTGAATGTAACCATTTTATCTGCCAGCTTGCACACAGCTATTGTCTTTCCTGAAGTGACAGTAAGTTGAGCAGGTTGAATAGTCACACAAGTAAGCAAGTTTTTTCACTGCAATGTGCTGCCAGTGATGACTATTTTTCTAAAAGAAATCTCTAGAGCATCTCTTATAATTAAAAACCTCTGGCTTGTGATCTACCTTCAGAAAACCATCTCACTTCTGTGTACAAGAGAAAATGTGTGCTCTGCTTCTGTCTCCTCACAGAGCTACACAAACGGATGTGAGCTGAGGGCATGTACTTGAATGTTGCTGTCTTTAATGTGGTTGATAATTTTAATCACATCCTGCAAAACATAGTTTAATTTAGGTGACATTTTTTGGCTAGCCAGCATTTCTCTCTGGAGGACACAGTGTGTAGACTCACTTTCAGATGTGATCTCCTTGACCCGCATAGTAAAACCAGAAAGCTGTCTAGTCATGACAGCCACTCTGTCAGTGCATATGTTTAGACAAAATGAAGAATTCCATTTTCCTGATAAGTAATAATTCAAAGACTTGAATAGTTCTGCTGCTGTGGTGTTGGTTAGCAACAGAAATACATATAACATATCCTCATGTACATCCTCCTCAAAAATGTATCACACAAAAACAAGCATTTTTGCCCACTGATAGACTGGTCAACCTGGATTGTGTATCACAGTGACTCATTAACCCTCTCTAACAATTGTGCCTCGATATCCTTGTTCTTTCATCAATTTGTCTAGATATGGTGTTAGCCAAAAGAAGAGCCACCTTTCAAACTGCACCCTCTCCTAAAAGTTCACAGCAAATGTCCTTAGCAGCAGGCGGGGTCAAGTTTCCACCAATTGTAAAAGGCTTCTTAGATTTAGCCCTGTGGATAGCCACTAAGAATCATGCTCTTCACAATTTTGATGAAACAGTGGCCGTCAGTAATTGCTTCTGTTCTCCATGTTCATGTTTTGTTCTTTCAAAAAACTCCAAAGGGTTTTAATGAAGGGTGCTTGGTCTCCATGTGGAGAAGCAGTTTGGGAGGTTTCCTGACGTCAATGGCTAGCCAGTCACCCCATATACAAAGTGGGCTTGAAGAATGTGAGTCCCCTGTTGCAATGACCTTGTAATTTAATTAGGACTCTTGGTATTTTTTTTTTTAATGCACCTTTCATTTTGTTGGCAGTCTTAGAGTCCTCTGCTCTCTCATCATGGGGTCTTTACTGCTTTCAAAGAAGCTCTCCAATGACATTTATTTTGTACTCACTTTTGCTAGGGTTAGCTTGTAGGCTTACCAAAACTGTGACTGGGAAAATGTGGGAAAGAGACACAGATGAAAGCGGTAAATAAAATAATGGGCAGGCTGTGCACAAACAAAAATAAATGTTGGATTCTGACTTAAAGCCTTCCACCAGATGCAGCAATACACTTCAAGTACATCAACTCATTTGCCTCTATAAAGTGTGACACTGATATAGCTTGTCACTTGCTACTCCCTAATGGGGTTTCTATATAAGTCTGCAGGCACTTGAATTATTATGGTCTCTGTGCAGTCAACCCTCTCTGCTAATGATAATCAGTATTTGCAGCCCCTCCCTATCACTAGCATCATGGGCTCAGCTCCATCTCAGATCACCAGGCATAAGATTCTCACAGGAGCACACAACCCAGATCCCTCATGTGCACAGTACTCAGTAGGGTTCATGCTCTTACCAAATCTAATGTCACTCTGATCTGACAGAAGTGGAGCTCGGGTGGCAATGCAAGCAATGAGAAGTGGCCATAAATACAGATGAAGCTTTGCTCAGATGCAAGCAATGA
>NW_003852485.1:1628215-1644951 GCF_000181295.1 Otolemur garnettii | reverse complement strand
GTAAATACAGATGAAGCTTTTCTCACTCACCCCCTGCTCACTTCCTGGTGTGCAGTACTGGTCTGTGGCCTGGGGGCTGAGGACCATAGCCTTTGTCTTTTCTCTCCCTCCCCAAACCCATGTCACAGAATGAGTCAGAGTCAGTCTTCTTAATTTTGTCATCATAATAGACATGAAAGATAATGCGTCAATTAGATCAAGTTTATGTTTTTCTTATTACAGTGCTAAGTTCATATACAAGGTGGCCATAACGTGTGTGTGCAATTTTAAATAGTGTGCAATTTAAACTTGCACATGTATGGACACCCTGTGTTTAAACAGTGTGGGCATTTATTGTTTTGTGAGCTGTCCCATTTTTCATACATGTTCTGAAAAATGTCTATTGTTTCTATTTCCTGTATTATCAATTTGTCAGAAAATAATTGTCTTTTATCTTTTTTCATGACTTTCGTTGTGCAGAAGAGTTTTGTTTTGTTCCGTAATCTGGCTAAATTTATCAACATTTTTCTTTTTTTTTTTCCTGAGATTTCAAGTCATAATTAAACATTTTCACCACTGCTAGGTTGTAAATTAATTCAGTTTTTTTTTTGAACTTGTATAATTTCATTTTTTAAAACCTTTGTTCCATTTGAATTTATGTTGGCCTATAGTATAAGGTAAACAGCTAATTTCTATTTTTATCAATGACTATCATTGTTCTGACATCATTTATTAAAAAGTCATCTTTTGCCTGTAATTCAAGATGCAACTTTCATTACACAGTCAACTTCTTTATTAGTAGTATGAGTCTACTTCTAGACTTCTGTTCTGTTCTATTGATCTATTTATTCTTCAGAATCATGCCATTTTACATATACAATTAGTATCTGATATAAGATGCTCCCTTTTGAATGATAATAATTTGGGGGGGTTCTTTCTTTCTTTCTTTCTTTCTTTCTTTCTTTTCTTTTTTTTGAGACTTTTTTTGAGACAGAGTCTTTGTCATGCATGAGAGTGCCCTGGCAATCATAGCTCAAAGCAACCTCAAACTCTGGCTCAAGCAAGCCTCCTGCCTCAGCTTCCTGAGTAGCTGGGACAACAAGTGCCCAGCACAAAGCCCGGCTAGTTGGGTTGTTTGTTTGTTTGTTTGGGACACAGTCTCACTATGTCGCCCTTAGTAGGGTGATGGCTTCACAGCTCACAGCAACCTCAAACTCTTGGGCTTAAGCAATTCTCTTACCTCAGCCTCCCGAGTAGCTGGGACTATAGGCACCCACCACAATGCCCAGCTATTTTTTGTTGCAGTTGTCATTGTTGCTTAGCTGGCCGTGGCCAGTTCGAACCCACCAACCTCAGTATATGTGGCTGGTGCCATAACAACTGTGTTACAGGCATGGAGCCCAAGCCTGGCTAGTTTTTAGAGATGAGGTCTCACTCTGATTCAGGCTAGTCTCAAATTCCTGAGTTTAGGCAATCCACCCACCTCAGCCTCCTAGAATACTAGGATTACAGGCATAAGCCACCACACCTGGCCTGGTTTGGCTTATTTCTTAATAATTTTCTGTATGAACTTTAGAAACAACTTTTCTAGATTCATGCAAACCCTTTTAATATTTGTTATTGGATTCATATTATTTGTTTGATTAATTTGAAGAGATTAGCTGTCTTTGTGAGGCTCATTCTATCCAAGAATATGGTATGTAATTTAATTTTTTAAGTCCAATCTTTATGCCTTTCTGGAGTGTTTCAAAATTTTCCTCATTTGTTCTCTCTGCTTTTTGGCAATTAATTTTTGTTGTTGCTGGTATTATGTATGGAATCTTCTCCTTTGTTCTGTCTCCTTATAAAGACAATTCTTTTTTTCTACATATGTTAATTTTTCATCCAACCTTCTTAATGAATTGTCTTAGTTTGGATGGTTTGTATTTTGACTCTCATGAATTTTTCAAATATTCTATTATATAAAACAGAGATTTTTTTGTACATTTTCTTTTATAATCATTGCATGTTTGATATGCAATATTAACATATTACCTTACCTAATTGCAGCCCTGACTTTGTGTGAATGCCAACATTATTTTGTATTAATTAAAATGATGGCATGTGGATTGAGTTATATGTGCTTTATAATTTTAAGGTAGTTTCCATTGATTTATATTTATTAAGAATGGATGTGGAGATTTGTAAAATTTTATAAAAACAAAATTGTAAAAGAAGTCAGAGCTCTTGTCCGTGGCACACAAAAACAAGCAACAACATAATGAACTCCACTTAGCAAGACACCACCACACACTGACACGAACACAACTGTGACCACTGATACACCAAGGTTGTGAAACCTTACTGAGTTGTTTGTGTGATGCTGCCAATGTAAATGCATGGTGGCAAATTTACAGACTTAATTGTCAGACATCATACAATGACAGCTCTGATAGTCATTCCAGAAAAGGGGTTCTAAAATTGCTTTGAACGGTGAACTAGGCACTGGCATCAGTACATAACTTCCTAAGAGGAATACTTCAAAGGTGACCTTAGTGATTTTCAGCAATGAGACATGTAGCACTTTTTCTAGGATGAGTTTATGGACTTTATTGACAGACCTCATACATATAATATCACATTTTGTTAATCCACTCATAAAATTAATGGGCACTTGGATCGATTCCTTATCTTTACAATGGGATTTATGTTATAGTTAACCATTGAGTGCAAGAGTCTGTCTTTACAAAGTCATTTTATCTCAAATACACTTGCACTCAAATGTTTAGTACAACATAATTAATAGTTGTAATGATATGGAATCAACTTAGATAGTGGGATTGCTGAATCAAGTCCTAGGTCTACTTATTGTTCTTTGAGGAATCTTCATACTGTTTTCCATAGCGGTTGTATTAATTTATAGTCCCACCACGGTGCTTCAGTGTTCCTTTCTCTCTGTATCTACTCCAACATCTATTGTTTTTGGACTTTTTAATAAAAGCCATAGGGATAAAGTGATATCTCATTGTGGTTTTAATTTACATTTTCCTGATAATTAGTAATGTTGTGAATTTTTTTGTATGTTTATTGTCTGTTTGTCTATCTTCTTTTAAAAAGTTTGTATTCATTTCATTTCTACTTTTTAATAGAGTTGTTTGTTTTTTATCTTGCTGATTGGCTTGCATTCTAGTTATTAGGATCTATAAAGGGGATGGATGGATGGATTTGGAGAACATTCTCTTATGTAAAGTATCTCAAGAATGCCAAAGCAAATATCATGTACTCAGTAGTAATCTGAAAATAGTAGACCCACTGAATATAGGCCTACTTAAGAGAAAAACACAATTAAGTTCAAGAAGTAGGAGTGGGAGGGGGCTTGATTAGTTCCCACCTACTGGGTACACTGTAGGGTACAAGTACAATATGGTACACTTCCTGGGTGCAGGACTCAACTACAACTCAGACTTTCAACTTTACCTAACAAATGCAAACAATGTAACCTAATTGTATATACCATACCCTCATGTTAATCTATAATAAAATTTATACATAGATATACATAGACACACACATATATTTTTTTCTCCCATTCTGTAGGTTGTCTATTTGCTCTGTTGATTATTTCCTTAGCTGTGCAGAAGCCTTTTAATTTAATCAAGTCTCATTTATTTATTTTTGTTGTTGCTGTGTTTGCCATTGGACTCTTTTTCATAAATTCTTTGCCTAGGCCCATACTTAGAAGGGTTTTCTCAACATTTTCTTCCAGATTTCGGTACTGTTTTTCTTTATCCTTGACATTTGAAGGAAAGCCTAGGTAGATAGAACATAGTATTTGGCCCACACTTCATTGCTTTGGAAATCTGTGGATGTTGTTCTATTTTCTTGCATCAGCTATTGCTGATCAGGAGTCCGGTGCCAACCTGACTGTCCTTTGTAAGTGATTTTGGTGTCTAGGGTCTTGGGCACTTTTTAAGCCCTGTTTATTTTCTCTCCAGTAGCTAGTACTCTGGCCATCCATATCACAGATCTGCTCCCAGTATTTCTCACTCAGTGTGAGACCCTCTTCTATGGATCTCATTTGGTATGTGCTCTATCATTCCACGGAGAATTCTGTATTCATCCTTTTCATTTGGTTTCTGTTTAGCTTTCTATTGCAGTGTGATCTCCTGAGCTAATTTTGCTGATCTCAGGTGTTTATTTCTCCACCTATTGAAGTTTGTGAAGTTTCTTTTTCTGAGTGGAATGGTTTATGGTTACATTTATTTGCATACCTCTTCTTATTGATCTCTACAGTTTGGGGAGGATTCATGAGAAAAATGGAATTTAGATACCTGTCGTTATCCATAGGAAGCTGGAAGTCTTGTCACAAAATGTTAATTTTTGAAAAAAATTGTTATACTGTATATAAATTTAGGTATTGAAAGATATGTAAAATAAAAAACATGTTTCCAAATGCCTATTTTGTAAAACTAAGTATAATACTAAATCAAACATACATCAGCCAATAATCTTTCATAGTATCAATTACTTCCCCAGGTATTCTAAATGATAGTCCAGTGTTCTATTAAAACAATCTTGGGACCAATATAATCATGTCATATCATTCCAGTATTCTAATGCTTTACCCTGAATAATATCACACTTGAGAGAAACTCTATCAGAGTCACCAGTTTATTCATCTTCCAGGTGACATAGTTAGTAACAAAATTGAACTACTTTAAAAACTATCTTATCTCAAAATCTTATACCTTGAAGTTGATGACTACTTCAATTTTGTTATATTTTCTGCTAAATAATTTGGTCATTATTGAATGATTCCTGGGAGTACAATTTAGCTAATGTCAGCCTCTATTTATGTCATGAATATTACTATGGTAATTTGGTGGGGATGCCTACTTTAGTTTCTTTGTTGTCTTCTCAAATTCTTCGTTATTCCCCTGGAATAGTTATCTTTCATGGTCCATCAAATTGGATAGAACTGAAGAACTTAAGGATGTTTCAGCAGCATGGCAAAGAAGGGGAATTTATAAAAAAAAAAAAAAAAAAAGTCCACTTAAAACTGAAATGCCAATGAAGATTTCAAACCTACATTTCCTGAATAAAAGATAATCTATGCAGTAACTGTCTGGATATAATACACAATCTATGCAACTTTATGTTGTGATTAAAATAGCATTTATGTGTTAGCCATAACAAATGCAATAGAGATTCTTTTCCTTATTTTGTGAACATGAATGGTTTCCCTACACTGCAGCTGTCACTCATACAGGGACTCACTGGCAAGAGTACAGCAGAGCAGATGAAATTGTTTCCAGAACATTACAAAGCCCATTATTTATAACCTGTATATTGGTCTAGATTTCTCTTTACTTGGTGTCAGTTTTTGAAGAATTGATTGTTAAATCAAGCAGAAAGTTAAAAAGAGACAAATTATGCTAAGTAGCTTTTAATACTATTCAATTTCCACTTCATATTATTACCCATATTTGGAAAAGTTTTTTACTTAAAACTTTTATGTAAAACTTTTTTTACTTAAACTATAATTTTACTACCAGTGTAAAGCAATTATATTCAAGCATTGTTGTTCTAGAGATAACCACAAAAAATTAAAATAAAATAAGAAGAAATAAAGAAAAGAAAATCAATTCTGATACCTTTATTTTACCAGATACATCTTTACTTTCAAAATAAGAATATCATTACTTCAAGACCTACAATCCAAACATAAGCTTTTGTATCACTTAATATGATCTGAAATAGAAGTGTGGTTACAAAAACATTTGTGACGGCATTCATAGAAGCAAAATTTTAAACTGGCACTTCCATTTTCCCATTTAACAAATTCTTAATCTTTCATCAAAGGAGTTGTAATTATGTAAGAATGTGTGTATATGTTTGTGTGTGTGTGTCTGTGAATGCATACTGCACAGTGGTAGAATTTAAGTGAGAATAATGGGTAAAGAGGTATTATTTATTAGAAAAGATACAGGTTTCTCTGAATTTAACTTCCTTTCCTGAAAAGTAGAAAAACAAAGGGAAAAATGTGAAGTGACAACACAAGAAGCATAAGTTAAGAAAAAGTGAAGAGAGTGGCCACCTGTAGCTCAGTGGGTAGGGTGCCAGCCCCATATAACGAGGATAGTGGGTTTGAACCCAACCCCGGCCAGACTGCAACAGAAAAATAGCCAGGCATTCTGGAGGGGGTGGGAGGAGAAGGCGCCTGTAATCCCAGGTACTCGGGAGGCTGAAGCAAAAGGATTGCTAAAGCCCAGGAGTTAGAGGTTACTGTGAACTATGACACCACAGCACTCTACTGAGGGCCATAAAGTTAGACTCTGTCTCAAAAAAAAGGAAAAGAAAAAGTGAAGAATTAGATTGAGAAGATTACAGAAAAGAAAAGGAGCTAAATATACAATGGAAAAGATGGATTATAAAAAGGGATTATGATGTATCAGGCTGAGTCAGTTCTAGAAACCCAGAGACTTGTATTGAATGAAGTGGGAATTATTTCTTAGTACAAGTATCTAGTTTCAGGGTCAGGAACACTACTCCAAAAAAGTGAGCAGCTGTCTTTGGGAAGACCTAATTTTTCACAAGTTTATTCTCTGTAGAAGATAGAGAATCAGCAACAGAGAGATGACTTATGTCCCCTGGAATGAAGCAAATACAGAAGAAAGTGTTTTGATGGATCAGACTACAAATTGATAAATATTGAGCCAATTAATTGCCACACAATAGTCATAAATAACAAACAAAAGATATAATTAAGCTCTTTACTCATTGATGGATTTTTATAAAAATTCTGCAGTCCAAAAAATGGAAATGATACAAAGTGAAAGAGAAAATTGTATTTTTTTGACCAACTATAAGGGGACACATCTAAAAGAGCTGATAGCAATAGAAAAAAAAAATGTGTCCTCTTTTTTCCTTCTCTACTATTTGGTTCTAGAAAATTTGTACAACATGGAAAACAAATTAAGTGTTCTTGTTTACATTTACTAATGTCTGAGTTACTTATCTTCAAGTATAAGAGGTTTTCACTTTGAATGTTTTATTTATTTATTTTTTCTTTTTCTTTTTTTTGGAGACAGAGCCTTACTATGTCACCCTTGGTAGAGTGCTGTGGCATCACAGCTCACAGCAACCTCAAACTTTTGGGCTTAAGTGATTGTCTTGCCTTAGCCTCCCAAGTAGCTGGGACTACAGGTGTCCACCACAAAGCCCGGCTATTTTGTTGTTATTCTTGTTGTAGTTGTTATTGTTTGTGAGCTAGCCCAAGCAGGGCTCAAATCCACCAACTTTGGTACATGTGGATGGCACTGTAACCACTGTACTATGGGCATTGAGCCCACTTTGAATGTTTTAAATAAAATATTTTTTAAGTTTCATTTCAAATTATTGCAAAGTATGTTTGAATTTTACATTTTTTCTATTGTATAACATAAGTCTAGTCTCACATTCTGGTTGACACATGTATATACACATACATACATTTTAACTTTCTAAACATTTCTTTTTTTCTTGCATTACAGATTACCAGAGAGACTCCAGTCTAAGCATTTCTTGAGGGTATTAGGAGAACCTAAATTAAATCGAAACCTCAATATAGCAATATACATCCAAACAGAAAATGAACGTATTCTATTTTTATATTGTTTTAAACTGAAGTCAGTTTGAGTACTATAAAAGTTGACCTTAAATTTCTATCCCCAAATACATTTAACTAATAACATTTTCACTCTTATCAATTTAAAATATTTTTATTTAAATTAAGTAATTTAATAAATTACTAGTTTCTGTTTAATAATAATAAATAATTTGCTATTCCTATCAGTGTCAAATACATGAAGTATTTACATTACACTGAAATTTAAACGTTTCCTAGCAGGAAATAGGCCTGAGTTAATTTTCCTTTATTCTCAGAAATAGAATGAATTTTACCTAGTTAATGAATGACTATACTGCATATCAAAACTATATATGAGATATATTTTTCCTCAAATCCTTCAGCCTTTTCTCTGACTCTGACCTCAAATCCATTCTTTTGTTCCCTCACAGATAACCTCACCTCTTAAGCCTCAAATAAGGGAGAAAGGGCATTAGGCTGGAGAAATTCCTTAATCAACCCACCCTGGGCAAACACATCTCCCTCCCTGATGAAGCTCAGATCCTAATAGAAGCTCACATCTCCACTTGGACCTGTACCCTTTTCCATCCCTTCAGAGTCTGTCTTTACGGGGGCCTCTCTGTCTCACCAGTAAACCTACTGTCTTCTTTCCCTGACACTCATTCTCCTGAGAATAAACAGCCCATACTGTTCAGGAGACACTTCATGGCAGGGCCATTGTATTTTCTTTCATATATTTCTAATACTTTGCAAATAGTAAGTAGCTAATATATATTTGTAGGATGCATAAATAAATAAGTTATTTTCCCATTGAATAGTTGTTGTTTTTTTCCTACTGAATGAGCATTACTCAGATTGCCTAAGCTGGTGAGAAAGTGTGAGACCATCAGCTTGCAACAGGTTGGAAATGCAAGTTCTTGGGCCCTACATCAGAATCACTAATTTAGAAAAACAGAAATTCGGCAATCTCTTTTAATAAATAATGAAGGTCATTCTGACTCCCATGAAAGTTTGAAGTCCGTGATCAAAATTAATGTTCGGATAAAATGATAAAAACTAGATTTTAAGTGAAATTAAATATAAACAATACAAAAATATAAATTTCTATACTATCTTATTCTCACAGTAATTTTCGGAAATGAACTTTTCCATTTAATCTTACATACTATAAAAAAGAGTGCATTATCTTTGAAAAGACTACAATTACACTTTCCAAATCAAAGAGAGTTTTCCTCTTAGGCTTACAAAAATAAAAATTTGAATTTACAGACTCTCACTATGTCTTCATTGGTAGAGTGCTGTGGCGTTGCAGCTCACAGCAACCTCAAACTCTTGGGCTTAAGCACTTCTCTTGCCTCAGCCTCCCAAGTAGCTGTGCTATGGGCACTGAGCCCAGCCTGGCTGTCTTTTTATTGCAGTTCATTGTTGTTTAGCAGGCCTGGGCTGGGTTCGAACCCTCCAGCCTCGGTGTATGTGGCTGGTGCCATAACCACTGTGCTATGGGCACCGAGCCAAAAAAAATGAATTATTTTAAAAGCTTCACCTAAACTCCCAAAATATAGCTGAAAATATAGGCAATTATCTAGCTAATTTAAGCACCTAGAAATGTATTTATATGCTTTGGACTCAATACTTTGGACAATTGACACATAAAATATACACTTACCTCAATAGATATATTACTTTCTCAAATTTCTATGTAAGGTTTAGACCTCAAACTAAAGAACAAAGAAATTTTCTGTATTCTGGTAGCTGGTTTATAAAAGAGCTTTTCACAATGTTTTTGCTTTTCACCACTGGACCTGAAAGTCATTCTTTAATTCAAAGATGAAGAGCTGCCATAGTAATATAGTTTCCCACTCAGTATCACTATAGAAACAACCTATTCTTCAAATGAATTTAATTAAAGGTTTTACAATGTAACTAATGTTGATTATTATCTTGTGTTTGAGAGTTTCTCTTTTTAAAGTTTAAATTTGGTGTAAGAAAAAAGCTTATATTTGGGTAGCAAAAAGAAATCTGGGCAAAATTAAGTCATATTTATAATAAAGTTTATGTCATGTCTCCTCCTAGGATTTAGAGAAATTGTATATTGCTAGGATTAAGAAAATTGCTAGGGCTTGGTGCCTGTAGCTCAACAGCTAGGGTGCCGGCCACATACACTGGGGTTGGTAGGTTCAAACCCAGCCCGGGCCTGCCAAACAACAATGACATCTGCAACAACAACAACAAAAATAGCTGAGCACTGTGTTAGGCACCTGTAGTCTCAGCTACTTGGGAGGCTGAGGCAAGAGATTCGTTTCCAGTGCTTCTCAACCTTCTTAATGCTGTGATGTATTTTCATTGTTACAAAGGGGTCACAACCCACAGGTTGAGAACCATTGGAAGCCCAAGAGTTTGAGGTTGCTGTGAGCTGTGACACAACAGCACTCTACCAAAGGCAACATAATGAGACTCTGTCTCAAAAAAAAAGAAAACTGCTAGTAGTTGAAAAAAAATGCATTATCTCTCCATTAAAAATGATTGTTAATAAATGTGCAAATTGACATATCCAACCCAAAGGCCTTCAATTTTGAAGATTTTGTTACTTAACAAAACACAAATCAGGAACAGTCTCTATTTACAAAGCATTTGAGTAACTGGTGTCTGTCCCATGTGTGTTTGGAACACTCCATCAAGAGAGTCCGAGTCAGTGTGATAACTATGTGATCATCCAGGATTAGTCCAGATTCAGACATCACTTTCACAAGACTTAAATGGACTCTTCAAGCTTTAGTCAGAAAAGGAAGTGATCAATTCAGGGGAAACAAAATAACAGTACAGGTAATTCATGCATTGATTCATTAAGCAATTATTTTAAACACAAAGAAACCTAATTAGGTGTATATAATACTGGTGTGTTTGCTTTAATTCCCAGTCTCCTCTCAGTGAGGGATTTTAACCACTTTGTCCTGTCATCTGTCTTGTCTCTCTTATCCAAATCTATGTTTTCTGCTTCCTTGCTCTCATGATGACCAGCAAGTCATAAGCAGTGTGTCTCAGATATCAACATCTGTCAACGTGTTCACGGAAGTCCTCTGTTGCTGCAGCATCTCCGGTGATTGTCCTCAGGCCTCACTGCAGCATGACAGCCCCTTCTGTCTTTCATTACCTCCAGACTCCAATTTGGTCCTACACTTACAGCCATATTGGAAGGTCTTGCTTTTTCTCTGGTATTTATGGCCCTAAAAAATACCTCAGGATTCTTAGTCTTTCCAGTCATTATTGATCACATCTGCTCCTTTAAAAGGCCCCATATTTAGCTTCAGGTTTACTAGGTCAGTGGAACCCCTCATGATCTTCTGTTACCACTAACACAGGACTACACTGGCTATACTGCCCGGTTATCCACCCATCAGGGTAGCCACTTGGTTAGTATTGAGTTCCGATTGAATGTTACTTTTTCTCAGGCTAAATGCTAATGACAGCCTTCATTGGCAGTCCCTGGGGTTGTTCTAGCAGTTCACAGGCAGCATCGCAAAGCTCCTTCTGTTTGTAGTAATAGACAAGACTCTTGTCCTCTCACAAGAGGAAAATTTATGAAAATGTTCTCCCTAAAGAAAAGGCAGATATATCAATCATCTTTCTTACTTTCCCCATCAAACTTGATCTTTTCCCCTCTCTGATTCAGGGATTAAAAGCATGTTTCTTTGTACATCCAAGGTTATCTGGCTGGAGAAAATTCTGACACTGATTTTACAGCTGTCAATGTATGTGTCAGCCTTGTCGGTACTCTGACTTTAGAAAGGTACATTGATACTAATTCACACATATTAATAACAACTGATAGTAGACTTAATTCAGATCATAATTTTTTCATGCCAAAGAGTGGCTACTTTTCCCAGTCTGTACTGGACACTGGAGCATTGAGCCAAGATACCTTCCTCAGGGCTGGGACAGCCCAGCTGCTAGAAATATCTACTTGTGAGGATACAAAGCTCTGCCCCTCCCTGGATATAGTTGTCACAGACAAGGGACTGCCTTACCCAAGGTTATGGCTATCTCTTGGAGTGGCTGTCACCAGGGACTGGCTAATACAGGAATAAAAAGGTCAGATACCCTGGCTTGAACTTGGCAGAATTGTAAAGGGGTAGCCCAAGTCCAGAGCTCCCAGGAGGACTGGCAGAAGCTTGAGCTGCCTGTGAATAGCAGTTTAACTTCTTCTTCCCAGTCTCGCCCTTTTTATAGTTACATCTTCTGTGAATACTCCCCATTAAAGCTTTGTAAGCACAGAAATTTAAACTGAAAGGAATATCAAGAATTGACTAATCCCAGGGGATAGCAGGAGAGATCAGTGTGGAAGGACTTTGGTCAGAGGAGGGAGAGTGAGTTATCTGACCTCTAAAATCATAAGCATGGCTGTGTGTGTGCATTGACATGCATTTATTTAGAGGTGAGAACTGGTATTTTCATTAGATTCTCGTGTAAATATTTATGACCCAAGAAACACCAAACCTTGAGTAAAACTGAAATTAAATCCAGGAAACCACTGTTTTATCCTTACTTTATAGTGATTTCCTATTTGACTTTGGTCACATATTTAACATCTTTGCATATAAATTGGAGTGATAATTCTGGATTTTTCAATGAGAAGGATGATGGAAATATCTGTGTCTTCTTGGTTGAAAACTAAAAAGCTCTGGTTAAACATGATAGGCTACGTGAAGAAGCAGCTCCTAAATTTATATTCAGCAGCTTCACAAAAGTGACAAGTCCTGAGAAGTGCATTATAGTATTAGTGAATTATAAATCCACGCATGTTAGCAAATATATGCCTTCTTGGACGAAGGTGATGCTTTTATGTAAGTAGCTTATCAGTGCTTTTAATTCCTTCTGAGCATATAGAAAATATATGACAAACCTTATTCTGTTTCTAATGAGAAACAGATAGGTGTAGATAGGCTAAATAATATCTATTTTATTTATCCAATTAAAGCAAATATAGTAAAATCTGAAGCCTTGTTTGCAGTGATAAGATCCATAAAAGAGTACACTCATCCATGTTTTACACTCCATGCCTAAAAGTGCTAGCATTGAGGAAAATTCTCAATGTGTATTCTTTCCGGATGAACTACAGTTAGACAACTAAATCTGTAATGCAATATAACATGGTCATATTAACCTAGTGATGCAGAAAAGACCATCTGTACCACATTGGATATGGCTAAACTATAGAGCAAAGTAAATGCCTTGTATGGTCATTAATTTCAGAAAGCAAGTGAATTGTTTTTAAAGAAGGAGGGGAAGGTAAACGATGAAGAATGAATAAAAGTAGGCATTGACCTTCAGTGCATTGTAATAAGCTTGCACAATTGATTTGTAAATTGCTTTAAAACTCAATTTCATGTCATTAAAACTAATCAAATGGCTTTGATACAGTTCACCGATTTTTAACTTGGCAATTTACTTGAGCATATAAAAGTCATTAGCAGAAATATGTAAGAATGCTTGCAAAACAGTTATCATGATGCATTGTTACTTAGCATTATTTGTGTAGATCGGTTACTCTCACATTTGTTTCATTAATCCAGAGTTTAATGTTGAATTATTTGAGGTTTGGCTGTGTGTTGTCATGTCTTTTATCAGAGGAATAAATTCTATTTTAATTATATGTGTTTAACACTTTTAACGGCTAGACCATAAATGAAAAGTTACAATAATTAGTCTGTTTAATTCTAATCTTTTTGTAACAGCTATTGTATAACTGAGTTATATCAGGCAAATGAGGTCTGACAACTAAGTTCATGAACTTGTGCTAGGAAAAGGTGCTACATATTTAATTGCTGGATATCATTATGACCACCTTTGATATACTCCCCTAGGAAAGTTATGCACTATAATTAGTTACTCCAGTGCCTACTCCACCCTTCAAAGCAATTTTGGAACTCTTTTTCTGGAATGGCCATCAAAGTTATCATATTACCCTTGATGTCCTGAATGTCATCAAAATGTCTTCCTTTCAGTATTTCCTTTATTTTCAGGTAAATGAAAAAGTTATTGGGGCCAGAGCAGATGAGTAGGGAAGGTGTTCCAACACAGTTGTTTGTTTGCCAGCTAAAAACTCCTTCACAGACAATGTTGTGTAAGCTGGTGCATTGTCATGATGTAAGAGCCATGAGTTGTTGGCCAAGATTTTCCTGTTTATTTATGTTTATTGGTCTTCTATGCTTCTTACAGTCAGCCAATGATTTTAATACACAATTTGGTGAATTTTTGCAATATTTCCGTCAGTTCTGCCCATTACTGGCTGCCCTAACCTCTCTTCATCAGTGATACTTTCTCTCCCTTCAGAAAAATGTTTGTACAAAAATCCATTTGTACACTGCCATTTTCCTTATGGCATTATCCCCATAAACTTAAACTAACAGGTTCCTGATTTTACTTCCACCTTTGCCAAGTTTAACAAGAAATGTAATGAATGTTTGTTCATTGCTATAATTCAAGCTGCAGCATTCTAGTGACATCACGCAAATACATGCAGCAACAATAATGAGCACCACTCAGCAAGACACTGCCACACCTCAACCAGAACACAACCCTGAGACACTGATATACCAAAGTTATGCAACCTTACCAAGTGGTTTGTACACTGCTGGCAACATGAGCACATGGTGGCAAGTTCATGAACTTAACTGTCAGACCTCATGTGTGTAGGCCATGTTAGAGAGTCCACCATTTTCATGAGCCATTGAGTTCTGCTTAGTCAATTATTTTTGGTAAATATGGAGCAATACAATTCCAAGAGGTTAAGATTCTCTAATTATGATGACCAGAGCAGTTAAATATTCTAGCTTATCTACAGTCAAAATTGAGCACAGTGTCATTTCAGGTTAGAATCTGTTTGGGAAATTCAGCTTCCACGCTCAGGCCTCTGTCAGGGCTGGGGCTCAGTAGTGAACAAAATAGGGGCCTCACCGTAGGAGGCCTACAGTCCAGTGTTAGAGAGAAATGTTAATCAGAAAATCAACAAGTGTGTAATTATTAATGGGGGTGAAGGTACTTAACTGGCTTGATAAGAAGAAAAAGCTTCCCTAGAGAAATAACTTTGCAGCTAAATCCTAAAGGATGAGGTCAGTAGGCAAAAAGGATATAAAAGAATGCCCTAAATCTGAATTCTTCCTTCAGAGGAAATCAAAATCCTTATGGCCTGGATTCTAGAAAGCAAGGAGGAGCAATGATGCTGCAGAATAGAGACAGTCTTCATCCCCAGTGAGGAGATCTAGGGGAGCAAGGAAGGTGGAGGAAATGTATAATAAGCAATAGTCTTCATAAACAAATACGAATTTCAACAAATAAAAATTACTTTCTAAGGATGAACAATTATGGTACAAATAAAGAGGTGACTAGCATCCTATTGCCAGAAATCAGGTGAACCAGCGTAGTAACTTGGAAAGAAGAGCAGTAAATATGAGAGAAATAAGAACATTGAAAAGATGTTCAGGAAATGAAATGAACACAATTAGGGGATTGATATTGACAGGATATAGGAGAGGAAGGTAAGAGAGAAAACATTGCCTAGAATAGCCCCCAACTCTCAGGCTTACACAACTGGATGGATTATGATGGCATTCAATGGAAAAAAAGGAGGAAAAAAAAAGGGAGGAATAGGCCATGGTATTGAATTTGCTGTGATATTTTGAGATCTCTTTAAGATATCCAAGTATGGATGTTTAATCCAGCAGATATACAGGTTTGAAACTCAGAGATGAAAGGTGTTGGCTAGAGATATAAATTACTGAGTCATTGGAGTAAAGACACAATTGAATATATGTGCATAGATAAAACGATCCTCTAGGAGAATACGTGTATGCTCAAAATAGAGAAAAGTTCATGAGTTTTGAGAGTGTTCTCTGTTTTCAGACCTTCTTACATGCATTAAGGAAAAGTTCATAGTAAATATATTTTTAAAAAACAGTGTCTATGACATTTAAAGAATATAAGAAAATAGATAACATTGTAGCCCAAAGACAAGCTGACTCACAGGGATGATGTAGACTTAAACTACTACGCTGGAGGATGAAATTAAAAACGTTGCAATTTCTTGTAAACAATACTTAGAGAAGCTTTGCCTTACAGATTATTGTTTGGATGATTTCATCTTTTTGTTCTATTTGAGGGATGGAAGTTTTACTTAATTTAATAAGTTTTTTTATTTGTAAGGAATGCATGCTTGATGTAACAAACCATAGAGATATAAAAAAGAATATAGTACGTTATACCTCCTACTTCCAAATCCATCCTGAACTCACCAACAGTAAAAGTTTGGACTATGTTCTGCCACATCTGTCTCCGCTGCCATACAGCTTGTATGTGAGAACTAATAAATCAGATTTTGTTTTTAATGAAAATGAGCCTTGCTTTTTAACATTACATTTACACAACCTTCCATCAAAGAATATACATATTCTATTTTTAAAAGAATATCCTAATATTCCAAAGTATAAAAATGCTTAATTTATTCAGCCACTCTCTTAATGGATATTCATATTGTTTATAGCTTTTGTCTCTGTACTATCCTGTCTGTGCAGACAAATCAAAAGTGTATATATTTTCATTTTAATAGATATTTTAAGATGACTTTCCAAAGAGTTTTGTAGCACTTTGTAATCCCACGAGAAAAGCACCAGAATGCCCGCCAGTATTCTTTGCCAACACTAGATGTTTTGCTTTTTTTTCATTTACTGCTAAATTGAAGAATGGAAAAATAATATCCTCTTGTTTTAGTTTGTGTTTCTGCTGCTAATGAGTTTGTTTAGCTAACATTTTAATGTTTACATTTGTTGGCTAGTATTTCAATTTTTAATATCTGCTGTTTAATGATTATATTTAGTTGCATCCTGGGCATCATGCTCTGTGAGATGTGTGTACCATTTTATGCCACATTCTCAGACTTTGGAACAACATCAAACATTTTTTTTTAAAAAAAGACAAAGAAATTTTTAACTTCACAATCCATCTCCCTTTAAAACCAAAAGCATTTAAGAATTCCAGATGAAATGAGTAACTTGTTTATACACAGCTGGCCCCACTTCTTCTCACCTCACATCTCTTTCTTCCCTCAGACCTTTTTTTTTAATTTTCAGTGGGGCATGGACTTTTTTTTTTTTTTTTT
>NW_003852485.1:1583062-1621869 GCF_000181295.1 Otolemur garnettii | reverse complement strand
CGAACTTCTTTCTGGGCTCAGCTCCCCGTCTTTGACTTCATAGATTCTGATTCCAACCAGTTTTTCTTCCTTTGTTCAGGAGCCTCTGACCAGGGTTGCTACCAGTCGGCCATCTTCCCAGAATTCCCCAACTTTTTTTTTTTTTTATTCAGGTTATTGTGAGGTTACAAACAACCAGGTCACAATTTTTAAATTTTTTATGTTGAGTCCCTCTTGTACTTGTATCTCACACCCCAAGGTGTGTCATACACCCTTACCTTATGCCCTTTAAGTGGAAGCACATCAATCTCCCCTCCTCTCCACCTACTCTGGTTCCTCTTCCCCACAACATAAATAGAATTAAGTTTTTCTCCTATGTGGGCATGTGTTACATCATCTACTGGCTTCATAATCAAACTGAGTATATTGGATACTTGCTTTTCCATTCTTATGATACTTTACTAAGAAGAATGTGTTTCATTTCCATCCAAGTTAATACACAAAATATAAAGTCATCATCTTTTTTCATGGCTGAATAGTATTCCATGGTACACATATAATACCGTAGCTCATTAATTTATTCCTGAGTTGATGGGCATTTAGGATGTTTCCACATTTTTGGCTACTGTAAATTGAACTACGATAAATAATCCAGTACAGAAGTCTTTATGATAAAATGATTATTTTTTATTTTTTTCTTCTGGGTAGATGCCTATTAGTGGGATTGAAGGCTCAAATGGGAGGTCTAATTTCAGTTCTTTGAGGATTCTCCATACTTCATTCCCAAGTGGCTATGTTAGTTTACAATCACATCAACTGTGTAAAAGTGTTCCTCTCTCCCCACACCCAGGCCAGAATCTGCAAACCTGGGATTTTGTGTGGGCTATTCTCACTGGGGCTAAGTGATGTCTCAGGGTGGTTTTGGTTTGCATTTCTCTGATTATTAGGGACCATGAGCATTTTTTCACGTGTTTGTTAGCCATTCGTCTGTCTTCCTTAGAGAAGGTTCTGTTCATGACTCTTGTCCAGTGATAGATGGGATTGTTTCCTTTTTTTGTTATTGATTAATTTTAGTTCTCTATAGATCTTAGTTATCAAGCCTTTGTCAGATTTGTAATATGCAAATGTATTTTCCCATTCCGAAGGTTGTTTCTTTGTTTAGTTTCTGTTTTGAGGAGCTGTCCATTTGTTTTGGAGGGGTGTTAAAGTCCCTAGATATTAAGGTGTTATAAGGTTTCATGTTGCTTAACCCAATCAATGTCTGTTTTATAAATCTGGGAGCATTTAAGTTGGGTGCATAAATAATTTATAACTGAAATGTTCTCTTGACAAGTATGAAGTGGGTGCATAAATATTTAGAATTGAAACTGTTTCCTTGATTAGTATGAAGTGTCCATCTTTCCCTTTTTTTACTTTAGGTACTTTAAATCCACTTGTCTCTAAAAATAAGATTGTGATCCCTCCTTTCTTCTGGTTTCCATTTGCCTGAAATATTGTTTTCCAATCCTTTAGCCTTAGTCTTATTTTATCTCTCAAGATTAGATGTGTTTCCTGGAGACATCCTAGAAAATCCATCCTAGATGGATTGTGCTTTTTTAATCTAATTAGCCAGCCTTTGCTTCTTCAGTGGGGAATTTAAGCCATTAGCATTTATTGAGAAAACTGATAAGTATAGTGGAGTTCTGTCCATCATATTTTGTTAAGATCTGTTGCTTATTTTTATCTTCAGACCATTGTGGAGCCTAGGTTTTGTTCTTTAGTTTGTGTGTGTTTACTTTGCTAGTGGTCCATTGCAATGGTCAGTGTGGAGAATAGGTCCTAGTATTTCCTGTAAAGCTGGTCTTGTTGTGGCAAATTTTATCACTATTTATATAACAATAAAAGATTTGATTTTGCCATCAATTTGGAAGGTTATTTTAGCAGGTACAGTATGCTGACCTGAAAATTATTTTGTTTAAGAAGGTTAAAAGCAGCTGACCCCTATCTTTTGTCTTGGAAAGTTTCAGAGGATTCCACTGTCACCAGATAGATCTGCCCTTATAGATCAATTGGTGCTTACTCCTGGCTGCTTGCAGAATTTTCTCTTTCATCTTGACTTTGGACAGGTTCATTACAATGCATTACATCTTAGAGATGATCTATTTGTGTTGAGAAAACCTGGGGTTCATTATCCCTCTAAAAGGAGTGTTATGGAATTTTTACTTGGGAAGTTTCCATTTATTATATCCTCCATTCCTTTGGGACATTCTTCTTCCCCATCAGGAATACTTATAATTCAGAAGTTTGAATGTTTCATTAAGTCCCACAATTTTCTTCTTTTCTGCCTTTTTAACTGCCAGATTTAGCTCAGGAGCTTTATCCTCTAGTTCTGTGATTCTTTCTTCTCCATGTTCTAATTAATACTTTCTACCACATCTTTAAGTTTCCTGATTGACTTCTTCAATTTCTTAAGTTCCACTTCTACATTCTTCATATCTTTCATCCATTTTTTGGTTGTGTTTTTCACTTTCTACATTCTTCATATCTTTCATCCATTTTTTGGTTGTGTTTTTCACTTTCTCATCAATTCCCTTTATTGTTTTGTCATCCATATTTTAAATTCCCTTTCTATCAGTTCCACTAATTCTTTATAGGTAGAATCCTCTGCAGTAACTATCTCATGATTCCTTATGGGGTTACTCTATTCTGGTTTTTCATGTTGCCAGAATTTTTCTGCTGGTTCCTCCTCATGTGTGTTTTCTTCTTGTTAACTTCCTTCCTCTATTTTTTCCTTCTCATTACCTTCTTCACTTTAAATTACCTTGTCTCAGAGCTTAGGTGTTGAAGTGGCCTTTTAATATAAGGCTAAAAGGAAAAGAAGGATAAAGAGCAAGAAAGGAGAAAGAAAAAAAGAAGGAGGAGGAGGAGAAGAAGAAGGAGAAGGAGAAAAAGGAGAAAGAGCAGGTGGAAGTAAAGAATTGAAGAAAAGGAGAAAAAAGAACAATGAGTGAGAGAGCAACTGGAGAAATAGTGATGTTTAAAGGGGTGTTTTACCCACACCAGGAGCTTTAGGACTTTAGGGAGCCAGATTGGGCAGGTCCCTATATGTCAGGAGCTTCTTACCAACCTAGGAAAAAGCAAAATCCCACTTCTGCCAGCAGTATTTCTCAGTGGAGCATACTAATACCTTCTTTCCAAAGGCTAAAGCTAAAAGAACACCCAACATCATGAGCTCATGGCTGCCTGAGCCAGATCAGTGCTATGACTCCCCCCCAGCCAGACCAATGCTTTGACTTCCCCCAGCCCTCAGACAAGAGAAATAATGAAAAAAATAATAAAAATCAATTTAAAATACAAAATATAATTGTATAAGATAATAAAGAGAACAAAAAGGGATACCTTAGCTGTTTTGAGAAATTTACATGGGAAAAAATGAGAAAAATAGAAAAATCTCTACCAAAAGAGGGAAAAAAGAGAGAAATAAAAAGGAAATAAAGAATAAGAGAGGCTAAAAAACTGTTATAAAAATGGGAGATCCTTGGCTCGGTGCCTATGGTTCAAGTGGCTAAGGCGTCAGCCACATACACCGAAGGTGGTAGGTTCAAATCCAGCCCCGGCCCACCAAACAACAGTGACAGCTTCAATGAAAAGATAGCTGGGTGTTGTGGTGGGCGCCTGTGGTCCCAGCTACTTGGGAGGCTGAGGCAGGAGACTCACTTGAGCCCAGGAGTTGGAGGTTGCTCTGAGCTGTGATGCCATGGCCCTCTACCCAGGGGGACAGCTTGAGTCTCTGTCTCAAAAAAAAAAAAAAAAAAAAAAAATGGAAGATCCCTTGCTATTGAAAAAGGTAAAAATGAAAAAATAAAAATACAACCAAACCAAGAAAAACACTAAATATATAAAAACCAACAAAAACAAAAGAGGATAAAAAGCAAAGAAAAAAAACTAAGGGAAAAATTGAAAAATAAGCAAGAAATGTAAAATAATGTGTGCGTATGTGTGTATTGCAATATATTGCCTGGACACCAGGTAGTGCTATCGTGTTAGGAGATGGAGAACACATGCTGGATTTTCTGTATATGATTGGGGTTGGAAGCAACTCTCTAATTGCAAAGGGGTCGGAATCTTGTATTCCTGATTTCTTTGCCCTCCATCAAGGCCTATTTGCTTTGTTAGCATTCAGTCCCCACAGGACTGGGGTCCCAAAGCTCTTACCAGACTTTCCGGGAAGCCAGACAATGTTTCCTGACAATAAAACAGCCCTCCTTGGGGGTGCACTCATCTCTCCCCTAAGATGGCCGGGGGAGTCCAGGAGGCCCTCCAGAGCTGCTGTGCACTAGGACCCTACAGACTGATCCTCCCACACAAGCAGTCTTCCCACAGTGGCATTTCCCTGCCAGCAGCCACACCAGTGGGAGTACCACTCCACTGAGCATTCAATCCAGCTGCCTTGCACTGTTTCAATCTACTTGCTACTCCAGGGAGCAGCCAAGTTCAAAATCAAAATATTGCAGGGCAATCCTTTCCCATCCCCAGACATCTGTGGGAGAGCTGGCTGACTGGCCAGCCTCTGCCCAAACCAAGTACCTGACTTCTGCATTGGTGTTCCTTAGTTCTGCACCTCCTGGTTGGCTCCTGGAGTCTCCTGCTGCTCCACTATGCCCCCAGAGTGATATTTATGTACATATTCCCCCAGCCAGATATGGCTGAAGACTACTTACCCCTATCTCAACATATGTAGTCAACAAAGAGATGTTTCCATCCACCATCTTGCTCTGCACTACCCCTCATACTCTTATTACATTAGCTCCCCCGGCCCTCCCTCATTCATGCACTGTATTCATTCTTGTGTCTGTCCCTTGCATATGATGCTCTGCCCCTTCTTTTCCTATCTAAAGTGTGTTCATCCTTTAAATTTCCTAGGAAAGTAGATGAATTTTGGATACGCGTATTTAGTTTATCAAAACTGAAAATTTTCTGTCATATAAATAATGCTTTTGTTGGAGTATATTTAATCATTAGAAACACACAAAAATTATTTTAGTATTTTCTCACTGCTTATATAATATGTCATATTGGTCCCAGAGTTTTCTACAATACCTACCTTAGTCCAACTTCAGCTGACTTAAGTATTGATTAATAATTCTTTTTACTGGTGCTTAAATATGAGTCAACAATGTTTGTTTGTTTTTGTTATGGAATGTATCTTTTGTTTTATAATAATGGTCTTTCCTGTCTCCATTTGTAGGAAAACTTTTTGGGTTCAAATTCCCTGGTCTCAGAGTTCTAACTTACAGAAAGCAATCCTTACCACAAGAAGACCCTGATATGGTAGTAATTGATTCCTCTAAACACAGTGATGATTCAGTAGCCATGAAGCACTTTAAGTCTCCTACAAAAGAAAGCTGCAGCCCCTCTGAAGCAGATGATACAAAAGCTTTGATACAGCCCAGCAAATGTTCTCCCTTGGTGAATATATCTGGACCTCTCGATCATTCCTCCCCCAAAAGACAATGGGACCGACTCTACCCTGACATGCTACAATCAGGCTCTCAGCTGACCCATTCCAGATCAAGGGAAAGCCTTTGTAGTATTCGGAGAGCATCTTCAGTTCATGACATAGAAGGATTCAATGTCCACCCCAAGAACATATTTAGAGACCGGCATGCCAGTGAAGGTATGTTTGATTTTTTTTATATGAAAACATAAATTAATGGATAATAAAATGCTATTTCCATATTATTTTTAATGTCAACATTAATCTTTATACCTTGGGGAAAGAAATGTAATTAAAAGCTATTAAAAATGTGAGTCCCACATTCAGAGTTCTTACTAATTTCCTCCTTGAACTCTAGTGAGTAATTTGGTTTCTTCTGGCATCTTTATCTGTGTTTGTGAAAGAGTATAATTATTATCTGCCTACCTCATGGAGTGTTAATTAATTAACGTTTATTTCAAAAGGTACTTAGGTGATGAACACTATCATCTCAAGCACAATAAATTTTGTTGCCTTTAACAAGTGATCATGCCATAGGAAGGAAAAATAGTGTGCCAACACAGGACTATTGCATTGACCAGCTCTTTCCAGAAGGACGGGGTGTATGTATTACAATGTACTGAGTGATCAGAAGCTAAAACTGACAGGTGCCGAACAGGTAGAAGGAAGGGAAAAATTTAAGGGAGAAAAAAAACCCTGTAATTCCTGATTGTAACTAAAACAAACTTGAAAAGTGAAGTTTGAATTCATTTATTTCTCTCTGGCCTCTTCATGTTCACATACTTATATGAGCCAGTAGGGAAAGTGGGATTCTTAAAAAGCAATGGCAGAAATAATTGATAATTAATGGGATAATAGGTAATATTATTTACTATGTTGAGTTAATCTAAGTGCTTGACACACACTAACTCTCGTCTAATTCTCATAACAACTCTGTAAGTTAGGAACTATTTTTTTAAGCCCCATTTTATCTATGAGGAAACTGGGGTTTAGCAATGTTAAATAAATAGCCCAAGTTTGCAGAGCTAGTTAGTGTCAGAGTCTGGCTTCAATCCCAGGACTGTCTCCAGAGTTCACAGTCAATTCCATGCAATAATTTTCTCTCTCACTTCTGCCCTGCATGAAGTCTTGCCATAGGAGGGGTCTGTTGAGTCACTGAGCTTTCTTCGAGGAGTTTGAGAATCAGAGGACCCTGCATGGACACATTGGTCCCACTCTCCTGACTCATGTCGATTTGTGTTCTTGAGAAGCCAGCTGTCATGCTTAGGCTAGTTTTTTTTTTTTTTTTTTTAACATAAATCCTTAGTATAGGAACTAGGCACATTTGTCAGCTGATCACGGTTATTTCTCAAACTTCATTTCTGGCCCTATCAAGACTCCTTCCCTTTTTACATACATATTCCATTCTACATGTGCACAAATTTAATTTGCCTCTTCCTGGAAATGTATCATATGTTTACTTGGTTCATTACTTTGTTCTATCTGGAATACTCTTCTCCACTTTGTCCCTCCTCACACTACAACTCAGCTGGAGGGATCATTTCCCTTTCCCCAAACCAGAAGAATTAACTGATTCCAGACCTGGTGTGCAAAGCAATATTTACATATAGTATAGCACTTATTACACACTATATTTGATACATATTATATGTCTTTCATTCTTGTTAGATACACATGCAAATGATTACGTTGCTGTGAGCTCTTTGCCTAGGACAGCGGTTCTCAACCTGTGTATCAGGACCCCTTTGTTCCATTTGTAACAACACAGCAATTAGGAAGGTTGAGAACCACTGGCCTAGGAGCTCTTGTGGATTGAACTCATATGGCTCCTAGAAGCCCCTCAGGGTCCCGCACAATTATCTGCTTCACAGTGGATACTTGATAAATGGTGATGTGACATTGAAAAGACCATGGTCATGAATTATGTTCCAAAATCATGCAACATATCAGGATTGGATCATGTGAAGGTTCTTTATTTATCTAAAGGCACAATGAAGTAAAGAAGGCAGAACAGGTGAAATAGTTAGCAGGAAAAACTTCAAAGAAAAATAAATCAGTATCTCAGAAATAGATACAAGTGCACTGAGCACATTCATTTTAATCTATGGGCCATATAAGGTCAAAAGGCACATAAAGTCATGGCCAGTTCCCAAACTAGATATTTATGTAAGGCTTTATGCCAGCGGTTGTCAACCTTCCTAATGCTGTGACCCTTTAATACAGTTCCTCATGTTGTGGTGACCCTCAACCATAAAATTATTAAAATTATTTTCGTTGGCAACAAAAATAATTTTATGGTTGGGGGTCACCACAACATGAGGAACTGTATTAAAGGGTCACAGCATTAGGAAGGTTGAGAACCACTGCATACCATTAAGTAATGGCAGGATCAATTTTCCTGACAGAATAAAACCTCTATAATTCCATCTCTGATCAGTGGTTCTTATGGATGGACACCAACAATGAACCCAAGGCGGTAATTCAAATGAACAACATGTGCTTTAGTCAGTCCCGTTAGTGTGGTCATTTTTAGCAACTATTCAGAGATTGACTTCTCAGAGATTCCCCAGAGAAAACCCATGTTCCACAACAGCAGTAAAATAACATCCAGAAGCAATAAATTTGAAAATCAAACTGATACGTAAACAGTGCATCAGACAGACTTAGCCAGTGTTTGAACAGTGATGCTGAATAGTTTAGATCAGATTTCAAGGTTTCACTTCATTGCTTTCAATTTATTTGCCCTCCATTTAATGTACAGTTACTAATACAGTTATGGGAAGGATGATTTAATGTTTTTGGAGTTTTCAGTACAGGTACTATGCATAACACTCTGTGCTAAAATTATCCTCAGTTTTTCTCCCCCACCCAAACTAAGCTATTTTCAGAACACGTATGACTTTCTTGCAGATGCTGTAGTCAATGTGTGACTATAAATTGATAAATTTAGAGGGTATTTTGTGCTTCAGATTTAGAGCAATTTTAGCTATAAAATCACTGATTAGCCAGAAGAAACTACACTTCCTAAAACTACATAATGTGGTATATTTTTAAATGGAGCCATTGATAAAGGAAAACTTTTAAAACAAATTTTAGTTTTATGAATTCATATAACTGGTTAACCGGTTAAATCCTGTATACACCATATTTTGAATCCAGATTGTTGCGTCCTCAGACAGACTAACTTCTTACTGGTGCATAATATTTTACACCATCGTCCCATTTAATCCTCATTTTCATTAAGGATCTTAGAACTGCATTTTTTCAAACCATCAGTGATGAACCAGAATATTTTTCTGATCTTTCACTAATACATTTGTAAATGTAATAAAATGTGAGTGCAATAAAAATGCACTATTGGTAAAATAAGATTTTTAAGGAATGCACATACAATATGTAACCCCCAATTGTTTTATTATTAGATTGAACAAACCTGTGATTACTCTATCAAACTGCTATGAAAGATTCCACATGCTTTTTAATTTCTGCACTTATGTTGTCATGGAGGAATAGTAAGGAGACCTCAGCTGATACCAGCACACACCACTTACTCGCTTTAGACCGTCACAGCAGCATTAACTGTACAATGTAACTTTTTGTTAGTTTTTTGAAATAATAAATCTTTTATATAATTTCTAGGTTTGGTGAATACAGTTATACCATAATGGCTTGCATGCACTTGTTATTTTACGTAAAATAGATTTCAATAGAGATAAATGTTTTATATATACAATAAGTTTTTGGACCCCACTTCTGATGGAAACCTTAATGCCATGTAATCACGAACTCTTCCACTATCCTTATTTGCTTTCTGTGATTCTTTCCGAGAGGGGAGAGAGTTGTCATCTAAGGCCACACTTTCATTTGTGAATCTCTGTCCAAGGCAATGTCTATTCTAACAAATCAGTGTACCACACTATTGGAACTACATCATTCATAAGCTTTGAAAAAATTATGATATATCTTCAGATTTTAAATGTGCACAGTGTTAGCATAGATGTCAACAAAATATTGAACGTATTTTTCAAATAATGGATGGAATGAATGGTTTTGATAAGATTATGACATTTATTTTAAGCTTGTATGATTCAAAGCTGGTACTGCACATTCTGCTAGCAGGAAGTATACAATATTTAGATTGCTAATCTCAAATTTGAAAGCGCTCTACAATTTGAAAACAGCCCACTTCATTATAAATAAATGTCCTAAGTATCCTAGGTATTACACTGATTACATATGAGTACAGCATAAATTAAAAATGTTCACATTCTTTTTACAAAGTCAGATCTTTCACTGACTTATGTGCCTAAGAATGACTATTTGAGTTATATTTGCTATTTTCAAAATATATAGTGAACAATATTAGGAGGTGGGTAGTTAATAAAATTGTGATTACTAATGCAAGTTAATTTATCAAGGTAAACTGTTATCTTAGAAACATTTTCCTTATTAACATACTTAGATAAATTATACTTAAAATCACTTATCATGCAAAAGGCTGTGTAGTCTTCCTTTGAGTATACGCTAAGTGATGTTCAGGAGATGCTAAAATTGGCTTCTGACAAGGTTGAAAATTTTTGTCACAACTGCTGGCACCTGGGGATGTCTTTCTCTCTCTGAACTGACATAATCACAAAAATGTGCACCTTGGAATCTATTAAAATGGAGATAAATGTTTCACATATTTAAACAAGAATGTTTATTATGGCAGTTACCATTTTAGTTATATGCATTTTACTTCATCGAATGGTACATGATGTTAATCTCGATCAAAGCTAAATTTTCCAACCTTATGTCCTGTTTTCTCTGATTGCTTTTACAGAGGTAAACCAATGCATACATAATATAATTTTAGTCTTCTTTTTATATTTCTCTCTCTTTTTTATCCTTATATGCTCAAAACAGACAATGGTCGCAATATTAAAGGTAACGTACAAACTCAAATTTCACCATCTGATGCTTAAAACGCCCCTTTACTCGGCATGTCAACTTGCCTGCTGAATGCCCTGTTCAATGCCACATCTTCATGCTGCCCTTAGCTAGTCCAGGTGCCTGGTGGAGACATCATGGCTTGATTTTGCTGGAGACATTGTTACTTTCACAGCTGTGTCACCAAAATAATTATAAACTTTTCTCCTGCAAGAAGTATAAGCCTAGGTTGACAATGAACACTTCCTAAATGTTTAAATCATTTGGAAAGAAACAAATATCAAGCTATTCCCCTGTGAAAGAGGCACATAAGCCTATTTCAGGAAAAAAAGAAAAAACTTTTGAATACAAGATTAAATAAAATAAACAAAGTGCTACACGACAGCATCACTTCACTTGTTCCTCTTTTGTTTCCTTAAAACTAGTTTCACGTTCCTGGATGGCAGGGGGTATGGTTTTCAGCTTAATGTGGTAGTAAACTGTACATGCATGATAGTCATTTGCTATTTTCCTATATTATATTTCAGTCATTTTCATTGTGTTCTATATTATTCTGAAATCATGGACATGACCGACAGCTACCATAGAGTAATGCCTAACGGGGCAATACTCTAGATAAATTTGGATTGGGCTAAAAATTGGTTATTCACTATTCTCTACTGTATCCAGTAGATTGACAAGGATCATGGAAGAATCATGTTATTCTCAGCAAATGGAAAGCTGTTTGGGCTTGGTCTTGTCACCCAGGCCGTGCCGTGCATGCTGCTGTGGGTGTGCAGATGGTGAGGGGATCCTTTGTGCATGTGTGTTGCATGACTACGTCTCCACCAGTAACCGTCAGTACTTAGAGTTCACTGTTTGGACCTCTTTGTATGTCACCGGTGCTCTGACCACTGTGCAGTTTTGTATATTGATTTCTCAATTGCTACTGATTAATTCAGGGCTGACAATGGTTATGAATTAATGACTCTAGAAACTAAAGATGTTTTCTGGTCGGCAGCCCCAGGATAATTTGAAAATAATGGGAATTATGGCAATGTTCTTCTAACCTCACCAACAACCCCAAAATCCCAACTTTTGGGGTAAACATTTCAGATAAGGTCTATGCAGGTAACCTGTAATAGTGAGATGGGATTTTTTTTTAATCTATATGATTATTCATTTTATTCTTCCTTCCTTTTTTTATTTTTTCCTTTTCCACCATGATTTCTAAAAAGAGTAAATTAGTGTCAGGTGTGGCTGGTGACGTGCGTTGACATAATCAGAATGTAACCTCAAGAAACAGGATACAAATGGCTCTTGTCAACTGGCTTTAGGATTTAACAATTCGTAAATTAGTAGACATTACTTTTCCAGTGACTTTTTTTTTCCAAAGAGAAATGAATCTAATCTTTTTTTCAATAAATAGAAAATTTGCCTTGCCTATCTTCCAAACTGGTAGCTCACGTGTTTGTCAAACTATTTCAATTTGAGTCTCATAAATTAATCCACTTAATCTCTAATAATTTTTTCTCAAGCCCCTCATTTTTTTTTTCTTTGAGACAGAGTCTTATTATGTTACCCTCCGTAGAGTGCCATGGCTTTACAACTCACAGCAACCTCAAACCCTTGGGCTCAAGTGATTCTCTTGCCTCAGCCTCCCAGGTAGCTGGGACTACAGGCACCTGTCACAATGCCCAGCTATTTTTTAGAGAGAAGGTCTCACTCTTGCTTGGGCTGGTCTTGGACCTGTGAGCTCAGACAATCCACCTGTGTTGGCCTCCCACCGTGCTAGGATTACAGGCATGAGCCACCACGACCAGCCTTCAAAATGTTCTATATTTCTTATATACATTTCAGATTACACATCGATTTTGCAATCACAATTCTAAGTATATAATATGTGGAATCATCGAAGTCAGAATTTGGAATTAAGAATCTCTAAATCATTGTAGAAAGTTTATATGTGTTAATATTTATGAAATTATATCCCCAGATTGGAGAAAAAAATGCAAACAATATAATTTCATGTTAATATGCACTCCAGAGTTTTCAGTATTTTTCTGATTTTGAAAACTATTAAAGTTTAAATATTGACCTCTTTTAAGATTTTCACAGAGCAATTAATATGCTCAATAATACATAACAAGACATTAAGTGTACTTGCAAAACATTTTTGGCTTGGCTTCTAAACCAGATTAAATGACAGATTAAAAAATAAAATATTTCTATACTGCTTTTGTGCAAAATGCATAATTACAATTAGTTATTTCAATACCTAATTCAACCAAAAAATTTTTTCTTTACCAAAATAAGATAAATAATTTAGGAATGCTTCTGGAAGAGCTTCAGGTTTATCTGATTTATTCTCTTCAAGTGTAGTGTTGGCTAAGTCCCTGGCATAGGTGCTACACGCGTCTTTTATCTCCAGAGGAGGCCATTGTTTAACTTTTTCGGGAAGTCTGTTTTTGTGCCTGTTACACAAAGAGCTATCCTAAGTCATTCTTGCTGAAATGTAATTTTCTCTCCCTCGTCTATCTTCAGTGGACAGAGATAGTAGCTGGCTAGTGCTAATCTTGATGTAATATCACAGTAAAAAGACAGTAAATTGGTACTCAATCTTTTCTTCTAAAACTCAAGAATTTCCACTTAATCTTCTTTCTTAGAATCCATACTTCCCCTTTACTAAATTTAGTATTCTCTTAAAATAACACTTGAGAGTTCTTTCTATAAAGTGTAACCCATTATCAAAGAGTGGGAAAGTTATTTCAAATAAGTAGCCTCTTCTATGTGTACATACGTATGCATTATAATTTTAGCATCTTCTCTAATACGTGAGAGGATTATCTAATCCTACCTCAATCACTCATAAACTAATTTTCACCTCAAACTTAGTCTTTTCAGCCTATTCTGCTTTCCAAGTCATCAATAAAAATTTGCCCCACTTACTCCATTTAACAAAGGAGTTATTGATACAATTCTCTCCCTGTTGCTTCTGCCTCCTTACTGTCTCCAGTAACCCTGCAGCCCTCTGACATTGGTATGTTCAGTTGCCAACTCATTCAAAAATCATGAGAGTCAGAAACAAAACCATAATAATAAAATGCTAATAAATTCATCTGATACAACTTGTTTCTCATAAGCTACATTGGCCACTACCCACTATTTCATGGTCTTATAAAAATTTGAAAATTGATTTTCAACGGTGATAGTTTTTTTCTGTAAATGATATATCACACACTGAAACAGACAATGTAGATATTTAATACAAGTAGGATTACTTCTGATATACCTGAGTGTTAAACTGGTTGTGTTATGCTTACTGGCAGTGTTCTTTTACGAAATTTAATTACTAAGCACTGCATTTGCATTTTCTTTAATGGTAAAGTGCTTCGGCAATTGGCAATTATTAATCATTCCCCAAATGAACTCAATCCCCTAAGAAATACTGCACAAAGATACGATTATTGAAAAACAATCTCACACTCTTAGTTCTTTTGATTTCCTTCTTTTCTATTTCAGTTGGTTCTCAAGAACAATGATTTTTTAAAAGATAGCATTATTTCTTAGCTATATTTCCAGCATCATCTATAAAAGAATACATTCTCCTTTATTCATGATAAATTTAGTTAGCCTCATAATTCATGATAAATTTAAATAGCCTCATCATATAAAATTTAAATATCATTCATCTAAAATTCCTTCCCATTGTTTCTTTAGTCTCTAGCCTGATGTCTAAGTGTAGGGTATTCATTTGTACCTAGAAACCCCACTAGCTGGAAACCAGCCTACTTTCTATTTAATCAGACACTTGTAATACATGAAAGCTGTACTCAACTGTTGGTTTAGTCTACTAAACCAACTCATTTCTACTACTCATTTCACTATCTTGAAATTTCACTTCTCTAAAGTCCTCCTATATACTTTTCAGTTTCACATTCCTTTCTATTGAATACATTTTCCCCTTTATTCTGCCCATTTCTTTTCTTTAAATTCATTTACTTTGTTTTCCAGGTTATTCTTTCTTTCATTAGAATCCTTAATCCCATCTGTTCATGATCACTCTCAGTGAGGCTGCCTTTCACCTTTAAATCCTCAACCAAGGTCTCTCTGAATATAGACCTGGGCAGTAGGAAACCCTGTATTCTGATGTCTAGTCCTTGGTTCTTATTTCCTTTTGGTCTCATAATCTGTCTGCTTAGGTTTACAGTGGTGAAATAAGGTATTGTTAATGCCTACATTACTTAAAAAGTTGGCCATTTAAAAGGGTTTAGAAGAACCTAAACTAATAGTGGGCATCTTGCAGACTCAAAAAGACTTCTGCATATATATCCACTTTAAAATCAGTAGGAATCAGCATAATGATCTTTGATGCATGGGATGAAATAAATTGTAAATACCTCATCTAAGGAGCATGCATAAATTATTTTAAGTAGTATCTTAAGTTTTGCTGAATTCATAAATTGTGTAGATTTAAAAGAAAATCTAGATTAGCTCATTAATATTTAAGAGCCTATAAAGAAAACAGAATAGAGTAGCAGCATAGAAGGTTTTTCTACCAGTAAATAAGAGAAGTTGTTGATAAATAGTGACTGCAATAAAGTGTCAAATTCTGGGGCAAAATCTGAGTGTGACATTTTATCAATCAGTTTCTCAACCATATCAAATGTAATATCACTTGTTTTAACAAATATTTCGTTATACTCATTTCACTATCTTGAAATTAAATTCAGAGATCATTTTACTATTCTAAAATAGCAACATGATTCCCTAATTATAATGTAAAGAAAAAATAAAAGGAAAGACGTTTGTAATAAAATGATATTTATTTCAATATATGTTCAAATATTACTACACTAGAAGACATGATGCAATAATTAAACATATGAAGACAATCTGGGGTCAAAAACATGAAATACATTAGAACACCTTTTATATAGGTATCAGATAAAATAACAGAGCAGGAGTATAAATGGACAACAAAATAAAAATCACCCCTGGAGTCAATAATAATAAATGAGATTTATTTATGCATTAATTTTAAAAGTGAGAAATAGTCAAAATTAAATTATTAATAACATATCAAGAGAAACTTCAAAAACGAGAAAGTATAATTTTCTCACAGAAGAGCTGGCTCTTGCATCTAAACAATACCCTAGATGAAAAAAAAACGATTGCAAAAAAACAGAACAAAAGAATACCCTATGTGATAAAAGGCATTGCTGATGAATTGTACAGAAGAAAGAAATCCTACAAGATGTCAGGGCATATATTCATCCTCTAATACTTAAAAGGGGCCTTTAAAACCATATACCTTCTTATGTAATGGGAGATGATGATGAATTGCAACAGGAAATGACAATCAAGACGTTGTAAAGTTGGGGGAGATCTCTAGGGAGTTATTAGAATGAGATTGAAAACAAACAGGGAGCCCCAAGCCAAGTAAATAATTTCAAGTGTTTCATTTTTAACACATAAATTTCTTTTCATTGCCTCACGTATCATTTCACGTATATAGGAGGATAATAACTTGAAATATTTCTGAAAGAATTTTATTAAGGATTTTTAGTGTGATTCCTGTAATTCCCTGCAAATTTAATAACATTTGACCTCAACACTGATAAAGAAGATTCAAATCCCTTAGTATACTTCTTGCACATGACAACTACAAACGGATTGTAACCTGAACTCTGAATTTGTGTTAGCCATTCAAATGCTATAAAGAGTGTAGCTCTAAGTAACATAAATTTCCAAAATGGTGAACAAATTTTGATAAAATTCTGAACAAAACAAGGTATACTCTTCCCTCTACATGGTAGTTGTAGCTCTAGAAATTTCAATGTATATTAAAACCATATAAAACAGGTTCAAGATTCAGATCATTATGAACATTATTTTACCAACACGAATGCTATTGGGATATATGGGACAATTTTTCCATGTGAGAAAACTGTAGCATTCGAATGCTCCCATTATGCCTATAAGAAATGTCCACAGATGTCCCCTAGGGGGAAGCGCTGGCATAGTTGAGACTGCACTTGTGAGTGTAGCCAATTCAGTGGAGTTAGTTGGAACAGGTCACAAGGACAACTGAAATGTATTGACAGTGTCTTTCTATGAACAACACAGATGATTCAAGTTTTTACCCAAGATTTAAACAACTCTGCTGACAATTTTCTACAGAAATCCAACATTGAGAAGGATGATATAGAAATGGAAATGAATGATGGACTTCAGGGTTTAAGACTAGTAAAACTCTGGACCTGAGCTCCATCTATAATCTCTTGCCAGTATCCTTACCTGCAGTTAAATTACCTAAGAAGTGAAATATGACCTTCGAGTTGGAAGTAAAGCACTATCTAAGAAGTTTAAAGTCCTAGCCTAATTTAAAAATTTTAAATATTAAGATATAGGCCTAGAATGTGACCGTAGAATACTTCAAAAAGTGAAACACTACCTGCTATATGTTATAGTAATAAATCAGTGGTGTGGGGTAAAATCGTCCACAAAGACACAGGAAACAGGGTTTCTGTCAGAGACCTATATGAAGACTAGATTGATTTGGTGCCACGTTTGGCTCTTATTTCCACACTTAGATGAATTAAAAAGAAAGGGAGGATTATATGCCAAATGAGTATTTCAATGAAAATAAATACCCAGAGAGCTCAATGCTATTTTTCACCAGAAAGTCTTGGCTACCATCATGATACAACCGGGGGAATGAACAGAAAAGCAGCCCAAGAAACATAGAATTTAGTAAATACATGAAATTTTTCTTAAAATTACTTCAAACCGTTACAATAAACAAATGTAAACTTTCATAAACAAATATAGTATGACCTTTCCCTATAATACATACAAAATGATGGCTATTGTTTTCTTAGCATCATCTTTGACACGAGTTGATTGATTGTTGTGGTCCAAAATACATAATCTATAAATCTAATTTTAAAGCGCTTGTATATTGCCTGGTGCTTAAAGTACATTTTGATCCCTAAAATGTGTTAATTTCATTTTGAACAGAGAAAAAAGGCAAAATGTGCTAAGAGTTTCATCCGTACAATTTCTATGTTTTAACCACTCTCTCAGACACAAAGATTATGACTGTATAACAATATCAGGCTCTAGATTTTTGCATAATTCTTCCTGATGATAATTTTCAAGAGCTAAATAATATTAGAAGTAATATTGCCCATTGCACACAAAACTCCTTGGAACACTTCTGGCTCTCCATAAGCAAAAGATGATAGAGATTTGCCTCAAAAGAAGACAAAGACTAGATTTGCATCTAGTCACTCTACTCATCCTCAACAAGAGAACCAGAAATCTCACCACCTTGCCAAATGATCTTTGTAGGAAAGGAATATGAGAAGTGACCAGATTCTGCCAGCCTCAGACATGTCCTATTCCCTCGCTGTGATCACTTCTACTGTAAGTTATCTTTCCCAAAGCATTCATCTTGTATGGTTTTATAGTGGCTTTTCTTGGAGAGCAGTTAGTCTTACATCTAACTACAATAAGCAAAAGAAAGCAAAGTTTTTAAATCTCATGCAGAATCCTAGAGTTTTTAATAGAGTGTGTGCGCGTGCACACACACACAAATGGCCTTGTGCCCTTCTCAGCATTATCTGTAATTCCTTCATCTGCGTTTAACTCTTGTCGAAGCTCTACAGAGCATCTCCTATAGGCAGCAGAAGCATATGAAGAAGCTAGTTGGCTTGTCCCTTATCAGTGACACGGAGAGCACAGTAACACAAAATGGAACAGGGTAAAAAACTTACTCAAAAATTGCATGGCCAAAATGATTTTTATCCATAGGTAAGTTCCTCTTTGGATAATTCCCACATTATAAAATTAAATTCCTGAGACACTTTGAAGGTAGAAGTTGACCAATAACAGGGAGTTTTTACTTTTAGTCCAGTCTTTGATAAATGAAACCAAGTTAAGGCTGCCGTTCTCTCTCTGGGTGCACACATAGGACCCAGTCTCATCCTTGGATACACACATGCCACTCCAGGTGGCAGGAGGTGACGATAAGCCCTGTGTTCAGTGATCAGCCGGCTGCATTTAGGTACACCTGAATCAGGGTCACCTTGGTCATGGATCTTTAGCAGAGCATTCAAAAGCATCTTTTTCTTCCTTTCTTCTTATATTACTCTTACAAATACTTTCCAATTTTTTTAGGGCCTTTTAATCATATCAAGTCCAGCCTGCTGGGATCTACGTCAGATTCAAACCTCAACAAATACAGCACCATTAACAAGATTCCACAGCTCACTCTGAATTTTTCAGATGTCAAAACTGAGAAAAAGAACACATCTCCTCCTTCTTCAGATAAAACTATTATTGCACCCAAAGTTAAAGATCGAACACACAATGTGACAGAAAAAGTAACCCAGGTAGGACACAATTTTCCTATCAATTTCAACTGTTTTTGAGGTTGTTTTCTGCACCGTAAAACACACCCTTTTTCTTTGAGTGACTATCCAGTAGCGTAAGCACTTATTTGTGCTCCTAATTATCTTGAGATATTAAGTGACTCTAATGTAGCAGATTAAGAACGCTGTATTCTGTGAACTTATCTATTCCAACACTGAGCAAATTGGGTTTACTTGGTATTGCCGTCCCCTGGTGCTGCAGAGGTCGTTAACCTGCTATTCATCATGTTTAGACACTTGCTGTTTTGTGCCAACTCCTGCATCAGTAAAGCATTTTTTAAATATAATGGATGTGTCTATTGAAGCTTTAGGGACTAATTGGGATGTACTCTTAACTGTGGTCTCTTTTTCTGCACTTGACTCAAGAGTCAGGTCTCGTTCAGTTGACTCAAAGAAACAAGCTGTCTGGGATGATGAAAAGTCAGAGAGAAACAATGGATTTTACAGGAACACTAGCTGATTGTTTTCAGATAAATACTGCAACTTGAACAAGGGTAAAAAGTTACTGTAGAGCCGGAGTCCTGCTTCGAAGAATAGATAAAAATGATTTTTACTTCTTATATCAAAGTACCAACCTAAGCAGTACCTAGCTTTTGCTTACAATGCACTTACATTGTTGGGAATTCGTGACTCTCAGATTTGTCAAGTAAGCAGTTCTTTTTCAAACAATTTACTTAGTATGTTTGCTTAGCAAATCTTTGCATAAACTGTCCACAATGTAAAGGCAAACTCGACCCCAATCTCTATCCTAAGCACTGGAGATTTTAAATTAATAAAAGTTTTCTGGTAATTGTAATCACTACAAACACAACAGTTCTGTTTTTTCTTTAATAACTTCTTATGTGTAAGCTGCAATAGCAATGGAAAGACTGTGAATAAGATATAAATAGAACTGCATAGTCAATATTTATTTGAGATGAGAAATTAAACAAGCCATTCTTGAGAGCATTCCCCCCCCCCGTGTAGTTTAATATTTATGTAGTAATGGGGCTTTCTACTCTTTGCATTTCACTTTTTCTTTACATATATTTGGTGAAATGGTATAACAGTGGTAAATATGGGTAGTAATCTACTCTTCTGCATGTTGTATTAACATCATTTGGAGAGCTTTGAATTTTATTTGCAATTATTTTTAACCTAAAAAGTTCTGTTTTTAAGAGATCCTAAACATTATGTGGATATACAGAAATTAAGAGACTTGAGACGAAACAAAAGAGAAGCTAGAAATATTAGTGTCCGGGTACTGCAAGCAGCATAAGTGAGCGAAGGGGACAGTCACACAGCAGGAGAAGTAGGGACCAGAGCAAATTGCAGACTGCAGGCCCCTCGGAAGCAGACAGCTGCCACTCAACTCCAGCCAACTGTAGTCAGGCGGAGATGCTTGAATGGAGAATATTTCCAAAATTTCCATTTTGAGAAAAGAAGCTGGAAATGTAGAATTCAAATTAAACTCTTAATTTCTAAAAGTGGACACATTAAAAAATGCTTTGAACTGTTTCTTTAGACTGAACGATACAGAACAAAACACACATTAAAGCCTGTGGGCAGCCAAGTGTTATTTGGCCAAAGCTTTCAGACACTTGGCCAACTAGAGGGGCCACCCCACCCTACACACTCAGCACATCCACTGTGCCAGGAGAGGGTGACACCCACGTGAATCTGAGATGGCACCTAGTGGCATAGGAAACTCCTATGTACATAGCCATAAGGAAATGCATGTTAATGAACAATATAGGAACACATGTTAGGGAGAAAGTAATTATGCTTTAAAAGGAGAGTTATCAGAGAAGAAAAAGTTACCAGGATAAGACTGAAGTTGCATCTAGAAACTCACTTACCAAACTAGGTAGTTAAGTAATATTTTAAAGCATAAATGAGAATCTAACCGGCTTGTGTTTTAATTCTGGTTAAGTCATTTATTGTCTGCCATGGAAAAAAGTGCCACTTATTGTGTGACATTGAGGCAAGTTTCAGGGATGGCAGAATATATTCTCCAAGTTGATACAAATAGAACAGAAACATGCTTTTCATGGTGCTGAGTATATATATAAACAAGCAACGTCAGCCATCATTATATTCATTCCTGTTCTTGTCTGACTCTTACCACTCTCCTCACCATCTATGCAGGATCCCTTTATCCCTGTATCCCCAGGGCCTGGTGGAACATGTGACAGAATGGAGGCCATCAAGTTTTTGCTGAATGATGAATGTGTGATTGAATGAATGTATGAATGAATGGAGGAGTTGGCCAAGGAAAGGGACAAGAATTCTAGGTAGCAAAACCACAAGAACAAAGTTATGGACACACAAAAGTCTATATGTCTTCTTAGAACAAGTGGTTTTATGGGCCAACAATAGGCTAGGTCGGAAATTTTCCGATCTAGAGGATTTTTTTTACCACTTTTTCAAAGAAATGTCTTGGTTCTGAGTAAAATGCAGCAGCTTTTATAAAAAGCTTCTCATCCTTTTATAATCAGACACCTTAATTTTAAAAGCTCTCTGAATTTCATATTTAGCTTCTTTATGCAGGGTGGACATAAAATTTGTGTGCAATTTAAAATAGTTTATTTAACATAGTAAATTGCACATGAACTTTATGTCCACCTGTATTATAATACTTGTTTTAACATTTTAAAAAAGGTTTTATATTACTGCTATAGACGGAATGTTTGTTTCCCCACAAAAATTTATATTTTGAACCCTAATCGCTACTGTGATGGTGTTTGGAAGTGGGGCTTTGGGGAAATGAGTAGGACATAATGGTGGTGCTCTCATGAATGGGATTAGTGCCCTTATAAAATAACCCAGGGAGAGCTCCATGGCCCCCTTCTACCATGTAAAGATATAAGAAAAAGATGAATAAGGAAGCAGGCCCTCATCAGACACCAAATCTGCCTGGCATCTCCATCTTGGACTTCCCAGCTGCCAGAACTGTGAACAATAAATTTTGATTGTTTATAAGCTACCTAGTTGATGGTACTTTATTACAGTAGCCCAAATGGACTGAGATAACTACTGCTACTGAGTAAATCTAGGACCCACTTTCCCTATAACTTCTCTTACTCTTCCCAAATTGTGGAGTACTCACCTCCCATTGTGAAAAGTACCCAAATTGGAGAGGTATAATACAGACAAAAGACTTTTAGAGGGTTTTAGAAGATTATAATCCTACTGTGCTTTATAAAGGATCAGTTTTTTATGCAATGTGAAAAATACGATGACTAGAAGGAAATTCTGGAGACAGGTAAATCACCTACACTTTTGTGGTCCTGGCCAGAAATGATGAGGAAGAACTGGTGAAGGCTACACAAGAAACTCTGGCAGTGGGGAGAGGGAGGTGGGAATACTCTAGCTTTTTTTAGAGCCTCTTTAGTTCTCAGTAACAAGCTAACCAATTGTCCACATGTCAAACCAAACAAGGTAGGAATAAAATTTTGAGAAATTCCTCCTGGAGATATACCTTTTAGAAAGACCTTTTAAGTAACTCGAAAGCAGGGCTTTCCTATATAAATCTTTTCTCATTTCATTTTTGTGAAGTTTCTTTATCATAACTACCTCTGGATTTTTTTTTTTTTTTTTGAGACAGAGTCTCAATATGCTGCCCTCAGTAGAGTGCCAGGGCTTTATAGCTCACAGCAACTTCAAACTCTTGGGCTTACTCTCTTGCCTCAGCCTCCCAAGTAGCTGAGACAGCAGGCACCTGCCACAACGCTGGGCTATTTTTTGTTGCAGTTTTCATTGTTCCTTTAGCTGGTCCAGGCCAGGTTCGAACCCACCAGCCTCGGTGTATGTGGCTGGCACTGTAACCACTGTGCTACAGGCGCTTAGCCTACCTCTGGAATTTTTATAATTCACTACTTCTTATTACTAAAAGCAACTTGGTAATAGTCCAAATACTACTGTCCTCTGTATATTGCCTTTGTTAAACCTAACTAGAGATTTTCTGTGTTGGCAAATTTTAGACTTATTTTCTGCAAGCAACCAGCAGTATTTTCTTAATTGAATGATATTGTTTTATGCATGTAACAGATTTGCATAACAATCCTTTCTTCAAAAGAAGTCAAGGTTTGTTTGTATTCAACAATACATTTTAAATACTCCTCAGTGCATAAATGATAGAAAAAGCCTAAATGAAAAGAACAGTGACTCTCTGCTCATGTTGTTCTGTCTCAGCATTTGGATCTTATCTCTAGTCCACATTGAGTTAGAATTGGCCAATCAGTTATTTGCCTCCCCAGCCCCTGTGAGAGTGAATTTCTTCATAGTAGGTACCATGTTGTCATTCACTCATCGTTCATGTTTTTTGTTTATTCATCCAACAAACATTAATTGTAAGCTAGTGTATACAGTGATAGACACTGGGAATTCATAGTTATAGGCAAATTATCTGCCTTTGAGAAGTCAGGAAGATAGAAAAGAATAGTACATAAGCATCACAAATCAATGGATGCGTTATACTACAGGTAAAAGGAGGGTGCAAAGGATGCTAGGGAAGGAAACCCAGTCTGTGTGGAGAGTTTAGGGTAGTGGTTGGGGAATATAAACTATTAGGTTAACTTTGGAATTTGAGAAGTTTCCAAGCTTTGAAATAAGAATCAGGAGTGGGGGTAACTTTAGACAGTGACGAGTGGCTGAAGCATGAGGTGGTTATATCACTAGTGCCTAGCATAGTGTATGATACATCATGGGAATTTTAAAAGATTCACATATGAAACATTGAGAGTTTGGGGTGGAATTAAGGAAAAGTAAATTTTGAGTCAAAAATCCCCAAAACTAATGCCTGCTTTATAGATTATTCCCTTATGGAAGATTTCAATTCTTGCTATTATTTTGGGTCCACAGACCTCTTTTATTGATCCTAATAGGTCAAATTTCTGGGATGCATCAGCTTTTTAGGCCATATTCCACCTGACCTTCTCTATTTGGAGGAAATAGAAAATAATTCCCAGGAGAAGTGTGTGTGTATTTTATTTCCCTTAATTGTAACATAGCTGTTATAGACTAATGTGCAGTAATGTACATCTCGGGGAGGCACTGCCTTGGCTGCTCATTTCTACTAAATTCTAGCAGAATGGTAGAATATAAACAATGAATTGCAAGAAAAAGCGGAGAGAATGAAAGGTCTAATTTACCTTCTATACAACTGCAGTTCTTAGTTGAGAATCAAATGCCTGGCTGTATCTGCCTTATTTAAAATAAAGGTAAACCAAGCTTTTATGCTCTTGTATGATTTTGTAATTCCTTAGGCTAGTTCTAGTTCACATGTTATGCTAATTTTGGAGATGAAATGTATCTTTTATTGTCATGTTCATCTTTGACAAGTTTAGTGTTAGATCACTCTCCCTAGACAAGCACGAGTATCAGAAGAGTTTAAGAAGATGGCTCTGCAGATCCCATTACTGTCTAGTCATGTGTGACTATATCCATCAATGCTGTAACAGAATTCAAGTAACAAGCTCAACTAGAACCACCTTGAGCAGAAAAAGAAGAAGGGGCAGTTTATTGGATCACATTACTGAAAGTACAAGGACAGATCTGCTTTGGGGCCAATTCATTTTTCTGTACAAGTGATGACATTCTCTCTCCCTCTCAGTCACACTTTCTTTGGTCTTAACTTCACTCTCCACCTAATGGAAGCAAGTTCTTCCCACCCCCTGGTATCAACTAATGCTCATAGTTAGTGATCTGGTGAGAGGGCCTTCTCACTTCCAGTGTCTATGTCATTCTCAGAGAAAGAGGACTCTTATTGACCAACTTGGAGTCCATACTTATCCTGGTGATGGAAGAAGTATAGCCCTTCTCTGACAACCACATCAGAAAAACAGAGGCTCTAAGAAAAGTGAATCAAACAATAGTAGCCCATTGCAAAGATCCAGATAGACATTCAGATTAACAGCATCAATCTCTCTCTCTCTCCCCTTCTCTCTCTTTCTCTCTCTCTCTCAAACACACACACACTGTATGTCATTATGTCCTGACTAGGTTCTAGAGACATAAAAGTATAAAACCTAATATCAGTATGTAAGGCACTCTAAATTACTCTGAGAGCCACTATATGGACAGTATATGATAATAGCATTTACAACTGCTAATGTAATAAATTCTGCATATTGTGAAAGTAAGAGTAGTTTACATTCCCTTTAAACTTAGTATTGGTCAAATAATGACAAGCTGGCCTGCATTAATTAAGAGGAATATGTCATTAATTAAATGGAAACCCAATTTGAGATTGTCGTAAAATAAGACATATAATAGAATCTAAATGAGCCAACAGACTTTGGAGAATAGAAGATAAGAAAGACATTTACTATTAGTCCTCAAGTATAATTTTCCTATAGTTTTACTAGGGAAAATACTCAAGAAAATGAGTGTAGGTATAATCATAAAGAGACTGAGGTCACAATAAAGAAATTAGTGAATGTTTAAAAGGTTATACAATCTATGTAGACATCTATGTAGAACTTTAAAGCCAAAATGGATTCCTGATGTTTAGGATTCACGTAAGTATACCTTTGAAATGAAAATAGAATTATTGTAAATATAATAATTTCTAACTTTTATTGAGCATTTCCTATGGGCCAGGCTTTGTGCTATGTGGTATCAATTTCAGTCTATATGACAGCCCCATAAGTTGGTACTATTAACATCATCCCAGTTCGTAGAAGAGGAACTGCACTCAGTGAGAAGCAGCATATAGTAAATGGTGGAAATACCCTTCAAATCGAGGGCATCTGACTACAAAAGTGAAATTCTTGGTTTCTAAAATATACCCTCTAGGAGGTTCTGCTCTGTTTCCCTATTTGTCCCTAAATCTCCTCAGCAGTTAGCATGGTGGTTGGAAGAATTTGCATCATTTGACTGCATCGCCAAATATCACAATCTGAGTGTTTAGTAGTAATTAATCAGAGAAGTGAGGCAATGGAAATAGGAAGAAAATATGGTAGATTTTCTACAGAGCTTCTCAAACTCTTCAAAAAGCCTGTCAACATCACCCTTGACAGGGCAGCTCCTCTTTGCCATTATCTCCTATTTAAGTTTACATTTCATCGACCTCGTGCTAATTTTAAAACAGAATAGCAGGATTTTTGTTTTTGGTGGTGGTGGGCCACTCAGTTACAGGAAAAGCAGGATGACACTGCTAAGGCTGACTACAAGAGCTCAAAGACTATGGTCTTTTACTGTCTACCAAACTTTTTCACTGTAAACACAGTCACTGTCTCTTCATTGTTATTTGGTGAGTCAATTTATACTTATTTCTGACCGAAATTCCAAATAAGTATTTATAATTTTGTACTTTTTCAGAAATGAAGATGGATTTGTAATGAAGACATGTTAATGGGGAAAAAATACTGATTTTATTATATTAGCTAATGTTTGGAACTATCACCTCAGGCTCAATAGTACAAAATTTCTTAACATGTTCCATAGTTTCCCTCAAACTGGATAAATTTAGTCCTAAATTTTCTTCAATGACAAGAATAAAAGTGACTCTCCTTCAATGACAGGATTAAATAAGACTTTCTTATTTGGAAAATCTTCCAGACACAATTTACAGGCTAAAAGTGATTTTACATATTGTAATATTTGTTGATAATAATGTAATAAGTTAAAAATTAACACTTGACTAAAAACACTAATTTTCACGTTATTTTTATAAAGACTTGTTTTCTATAATTTCAAAGTGAAAAATCAACAAAATTCATAATACTTCCACAATCTGATTAGTATGTTTCCTTAAGCTTCATTTTGTATCTAAACTAATTTAAATATCATGCAAACCTCAATAAAACTGTACAGCTCATCTTGAATTGCCAGAAATAGTAATAAATCACAAAATTCTAAATTAAATTTGAAATGCAATGCAGGAGTACAAAATTGTCTCTGAACACTTTCAATTCAATATGGCATTAGTTTGGCATCCATTATCTTACTGTTATTTATAGAATACCATCAAACTTGGTTCAGCAAAGCAGCAATTTCCATCCATTGTTTTTCCCACATTCTGGGTTTTGTCTATAAACTCTGTTATACTTGCAAATTGAAGTGAAAAACAATATATCTGGGTGCTGCAAGTAAGAGTAAACCACATTCATCAGGATAATTGTGGATTCAGTGTTTTTGAGTATTTACTAAATGTAAGTCAAACTGCTAGGTATGATGGCTGATGTAAAAATATTTATTGCTGCTTTCAAGGGCCTTTGAGTAAAGATAATGCTTTGAGTTCCCGGATTAATGTTTTCTAGCTTTCTCTGGTCAAATAAATATATTTTATAATTGATCAAGTCAGTGATAAGGAAAGATAAAAAGTAACTATGGACATTTGAGTAGCAATTAACTGATAAAAGCATAGTTTTATGCTATGTACATATTAAATAAAATAAGCATATTAATATTTATCACTGTTCCAAATTAAAACATAATTTTATTCATGTTAAAATTACCTTAATTAGCTCAAAAATCATATTTCATGTTCTAGATGATGAAGGAATAACATAGCAAGACAAAGTTCTGGTAGCTTTTATTTATTTATTTTAAGACAGAGTCTCACTTTGTCTCCTTTGGTAGAGTTCTGTGGTGTCACAGCTCACAGCAACCTCAAACTCTTGGGCTCAAGCAATCCTCTTGCTTCAGCCTCCCAAGTAGCTGTGACTAGAGGCGCCCACCACAATGCCCTAAAATATTTTAGACAAGGGGTCTCATTCTTGCTCAGGCTGGCCTAAAACTGCTAAGCTCAAGCAATCCACCTGCCTTGGTCTCCCAGAATGCTGGGATTGCAGGCCTGATCAACCACACCTGGCCTCCCTGGTAGCTTTTAAGTCATAGCTTATAGGGGAAGCATTCATATGTAATTATTTGGTTCTGTGTGTTTATTGTAAGATGAAGGGAATTAAAAATATACTGACTCCTTTAAAAGTTTTGTCAGCCAGAGAAATCAGGTTGAAAACATGATGCTTAAAGTGAAGAAGTAAAATAGGAGTGGTCAGAAAAGACAGGTAAAAATAATTTCACTTGGCGTGCATAGCTATAGCCTGGTTGCTGTGGCAACTGAGGCATGTGAAGAGTGTGACTATCTGTTGCCAAGATGGCTCAGTTCTTGTTCCCCCTGTTGGTGTGATGAGATCCAGGGACAGAAAGCAATGGGGCAGGGGGGACAGAGAGAGAGATCCTTTGCTCATGTACCCTCATGGCCTAGGGATATTGAAAACACGTACATAGTTCAAGGCAAGTTGCCTAATGAGAACAGGCTGAAACAGTAAATAGTTTATGTTTCACAGGACAAGAATTAGGCAAAGGATTTTTATCACACATAAAAATTCTGTGGCAGATACGACATTTTTATATACCCAAGCAGCCTAAGGCCTTGACTTAGGAAGTGAATTCAACCATGAGATCTTTAGAAAAAAAAATTCCAAATAAAAAATTGAAACAAAATTAAGTGAGAGATCTTACTGGCTATCTGGGTGGTAAGACTGGGGGTAATATATTTTCGCCTCTAGCTCTACTTCTCTGTATTTTGCAGATCTCATTTATAATGGAAAAATATGCAGTTAGATAATAAGCCCTCTAAAACTCAATTGTGTCTAAAGAGTTCATTAAAAAGCAGTTAATCTTCACAGAATTTTAAAACTCAAAGGGAACTTAGATATCATCTTCCCCAGAGTTTCTCAATGTTTCCTGATCAATGAAATCTTAGAGGACACACACTCTTTCTCTCTCCCCTCCGCCTTTGAATTTCAATAAGTTTCAGCAGAACCTGAAGTTCCTGGATTTTTAACCGTCTCCATCCCATTGTGACCTCTGCTGCCACATTATGAAGGTCACAGAACTTGGAAAACAGGGACATAGCCCAGTCCTTTCATTCTACAGTTAAAGGAGTTGAAAAAAGAATTTAGCATACAACTGGGTTTATATTTTTTCAATTGTTATTACAAGTTGTATCTAGTTCTGAAGATTTCTTAATGAATTAAATGGTTCAGTTATACATTCTTGTGATGTTTTGATTACAATATTTTTGTTAAAAATGAAAAGATGTTAATTCTTATTTAAGTCATCATATTGGAGAAGCAAGCTTACTCTCAGGGATTAACTACAGAGTCCACAAGGCCACCACTGTCAGGTTAAATTACTATACAAACTCTCTAAGAAATAGCCTCCAAGAGAACTGGCCAAGGCGAGAGTCAAGTATCTTTTTCTGAACACTAGCCACACAAGGTTTACCTTGAAGAAAAGTTGTTATTTTTTTTATTCAAGTAGTATCCCTTGTAGAAACTAACATGAAAATTTAGCACATCAAAGGGTCTAAGAAGTCTTGAATTAAATAAAACTTTGCTTTACCCACTAATTTTCAAACTTTTTTGATGGTAGCACCCATTTTTAATTGTTTGTTTATATAAAATACTAGTGATATCCTGAGGGAGTCATACATCTTTGGGGGGACGTTGCTTAGGAAATAAGAGTCTAGACAAAATACTTGTTCATAGATAACTGTAAGAACTGTATGTTCAACTCAAATATGAATGTGTTAGAAATTTTAAAACTCTTTTTTTAAAAAGGTTTGGATAGTCATAGGGCAGCATTCTCAACCTGTGGGTCCCGACCCACAGGAACTATATTAAGGGATTACGGCATTAGGAAGGTGGGGAACCACTGGCATAGGGTAATCGTGACCAGATGGGTAAGTATGTAATAGGAATATATTTTTCCTCCTTGTTTTAATAAATCCTATTTAGGTTTCTTTTCCAACTATGTACCAAATATAGAACTTCACATCGGAAACTGAAGAAAATACCATCTATTTTTTCCCTTGCTGTTTTAAATATATCTATTACAAATACACCTGTGTGTTAATGCCTGCTGCTTTAGAATCATTTAAGTAAAAGGAAGGAAAATGTGGGATGCAGGGTAATGGAGAAAAAATTAAAGTGTCTAAATTTCCTTTCTGAAAGGACTGTAGTGAAAGCAGACTTTCTGCTGCATTTTAATGGCAGAGTTGAAATGGAGAAGCCTCTCTGACTGTCCCCTTGTCCCAGTGACCTGACATTGGTGGTGGGTATCACTTTAATGGCCAGGACAGAGGTGAACTGGCTTGTAGTGTGAGGAGAGCCGGGTCACAGACCCACGTTATTTCCATCCTTCCCTGGCTCCTCTCTTTTCTTTCGGTCTCCCAATTCTTTTCTGATGTGGCAGGGGAAAAAAAATAACACAACAGTCTGCAGACAGGTCTCGTTCTTGGTTCCTGTTGATCCTTCTCACATTGGAAGTGAAGAGTCAAGCTGACAAATGCAAATACTATTATCAGAAACAGAATCTTAATTTCCAGGTCATGGAACAAAGCTCAGTGACTTTGAGTGATCTGAGTCAAAAGAGAAAAAAAAAGGAACGTAATAGGAAGAAATCCTCTACTGCTCTTTCTTGGTTGACTGGCAGCTGTCAGTGTAGCTGTATGATCCTGTTTCATGGTGATAAAGGGTCATTTGTAAATTATGACTGTAGTTATATTCATGGGTTTGTATTGGAAAGTAGAGTTTTCAGGACCTTAAATTTTCTTACCTGAAGGCACCTGAATTGCTTTTAAAATTGATTATTATATTACCTCTCGTGCACTCTCTTTCTCCCTTTTACCATCATCAGATTCTACAACCCACTTTGTGTTTTAGTAAAAACTTCTCCTCTCCTCTTCCCGTATTTCCTTCTTTAGAAATAAATTAATAACACCTGATGAGCAGAGAGCTCTCTTTGATTCTAGTAAATGAACGCTGCAAGTAAGAGAGTTCAGTATAAAGTTACCTGAAGAAAAAATAGTTTCCAAATGACAAATATTACTTCTTTCTACTCTCTACAACCTGTTACTTGAAAGTAGTAAAAACTAAAGCATAAATCTACTGAGTATTAAAAAGAGATGTCATTATCATATTTAATATTTAGATAGTGATAATGAATTGAAATGACCCCTAAACATGGACTTCTGATTAGTTATTTAAAGATTCTGAATATGTTTCTAACAGATTCCCCCAAATTTGTCTGCATTTTGAAACCAAATTGCTCCTTTTGATCACTAAGGTAGAGAATGGGGAAAAAATGGGACAAAAGGAAGTTGATCAAATCTCATCTCCAGGGTAGTTTTGTTCCATTCTAAGTCTTTACATTTTTGTTTGTTCAAGGTCAAGAAAAGCAACAGAGACACATATTTCGTAGATATTATTTCCTTTTCATTATTTCCTTAGCCCATTTGGTATTGCTCTGGGGTGGGGTGGGGGGATTAGCTACAGAGTCCACAAGGCAACTACTGCCATGTTAAATTACTGTGCAAACCCTCTAAGAAATAATCTCCATTTCAGAGAACTGAAAGGAATACCTGTTGTAAGGAATACCTGAGCTGGCTAATTTATAAGGAAAAATGGATTTGGGGGCTTATGATTCTGATATCTGGAAAAGTTCGAGACTAGGCATCTGCATTTGCAAAGGCACAAGCTGCTTTCACTTGGGATGGAAGGGTCAGGGGAACCACCATGGACGGGGCCACATGGCCGGAGAGGAGGCAAGGGGGGAGGGGCCAGGCTCTTTTTAACAACTGGCACTCAAGGGAACTGGGAGAATGGGAACTGACTCATTGTTACAAGGAGCCAAGTAGTCATGAGGGATCCGCCAGGACCCAAACAGCGCTTGTTAGGCCACCCCTCCAAGACTGAGAATCAAATTTCAACATGAGTTTTGGGGGTACAAACATCCAACTATAGCGCCATGCGATGATATTATCTATTATAGCTAACTGTCATCAAAAGAATTATGTATGGATAAATTAGGATTCATGCTGACAGTTGTGCTCTCTGGTTTCTTCACTGTGTTTTTGCTACAGAAACTTTGTAGGAAAAATATGAATCTGTCTTTACCGAATATGAGGCTCTCTTAATGTAAATGTCTGCATAGTTTTGAAACTTGTGCTTTTCAGCAGAGTAGGTGCCAATAGGAGAATGGGGCTGAAAGAGACAGAGAATTGAGAACCGAACACTACTCCACATTCAGCAGGCCCAGATTCATTCTAAGTGATTTCACATTTCAGCTTTCTCATAAGAATATGTGTGTGTGTTGAAAGACTTGATTTATTTACAGACATAGGACACCCTACATAAATTTAGTCTAGTGCTGTTATTTATTCTGTATCTCCCTTTATCAAAACTGCTTAGACTTTTATTTTTTTTTAAGACATACTCTCACTATGTTGCCCTTGGTAGAAGGCCATGGCATCACAGCTCATAGCAACCTCAAACTCTTGGGCTTAAGTAATTCTCTTGCCTCGGCCTCCCAAATAGCTGGGACTACAGGCACCCACCACAACGCCCGGCTATTTTCTGTTATAGTTGTTGTTGTCATTGTTGTTTAGCAGGCCTGGGCTGGCTTTGAACCCAGTAGCCCAGGTGCAAGTGCCCGGTGCCCTAACTACTGAGCTATGGGTGCCTGCTTAGACTTTTTCATTGATTCTAGTCATCAAGTCCTTCTGTTTATAGTGAGTGTTGAATTAAGTGAGGTTTACAGAGTCTCACAAATTGTTAACTAAACAGCTAAAACTAAAAAGCCAATTCCTGAACTCTATGTCCAGTGTTCTTTCCATCTGGTACTTCTGTTTGAATGCAAGGCCATTTTAACTTCTGTATCCTCTCTCTTTCATCTAAGCTGGCAGAGTGCCAGAATTCCAACAGCCTCTTCCCCTGACTCAGTGCTGATCCTCTTCTCTACAAGATAAATGCCTCAAGGTGTACAAGCAGAGGTACCTGCAGAAGTGAGTTTCCACAACTAAAAAAGCAAGTATTCAAACAGGTCTTTTTAGAAGATGAACCTTCTACTATCTGACTCAAGAATAAGACAGAAAATTAACACTGTAGGAAAACAAACTTAATTTTTTAACACAGCAACTAAACTTTAGATGCTTATTACTCACTTCTTCTCAGAAAAAGAATCTGATGCTTCTTTTGTGCCAACATGTACAAATGTAGAATTGATATTAATTGTCAAGAAGAGATACAATATTCAAGCGCATAAAAAAGGAAACAAAGAAAACAGTGAACTTCTGTTCCTTGGGAAATTATTTTTATCATTGAAAAATAGGATCCCTAAATGTTGCCAAGAATGGTAATTCCACATTGCAGCATCTCACTTTTAATTCTGTGTGAAATTAAAATTCATTTAAAAAGAAAATACAGCAAAATACAGAAATACATGCTCCATGGATGGAAGAAATAACGTGAAACTTGATTTAACTAGTATAGCTCCCTGTCAACAGCTCTTTGAAGAGGTTATAATGTCACATGTTAAAACCAATGTTATTGGTTTTTAAGGTAAAATTTCAAAATTATTTCCTATCATCTTAATGTGCAGACCTCGGTTTCCCATTCATATAGAATATTAAATTGGCTATTCGAAAATTTATTAATTTCAAGAATAATATTTCAGAATATATTAAGATAAGGAATATACTTTGCTATTTATTCTGCATTCCACTTTTATTGCCCTGGAGTTAATTCCTTATCTTCAGCCCTTTAAAATAAATCCAGTACACAATTATTGGCGAATAATAATTCCAGTAACATTCAGTTACAACAATAAAAAGTATCTTGCTAAGCTGCCATATAATTATATTCAGTTGACATCTGATATTCAGTTTGTGTTACAGAAAACATCCAAGATAGACTTTAAAGTTTAAGGTTGTGCTAGAACCTTTTCTTTTTTCTATTATCTTTTTTTTGTTAGGGGTATCTAGTAGAGGAAGAAAAGACTCTTGATCAATCTATACATATTACGAGAGCCTACTTCTGCAGTATTCTAAGTGTCCCAAGGTTCTATCACTGTTGGAAGTAGCAGATATCAATAATATCATTGTCTTCTCTTGCTTTAACTTAATGTTTAACTGGAGTAACTTGCTGCCCACTTTGATTCTGGTTCAACCAGCAAACTTCAGGGTACTGGTGTTATTTGCAACAGTTATTCCCAAATCTTAGAAAACTTTTTATTTTAATAGGTTAATTCCTTTGTTGCACTATTACCCACATGAACTAATTTTAATATATCCATTGGAATCATGTCCTCCCATCTTCATGGAAAATACACACACACACACACTCATGCAGAGAGAGAGAGAAAGAGAGAGCGAGAGAGAACAAAGGTATTTGAATACTTCCTTATGAGCTCTTTCCATCTTCCCTGTCTCTATATTCTCACTCCTCGTCAGTACATAATCTCTGCTCTGGTCAAAGCATCTCCTTTAAGATCCCTGTCCCGTTCATGCTAAGACCTACAGGTTTGCTTGCAGTGATTCCTGGACTAGCAATAATGCTGTGTCATCTTCTTTTTATATATCAAATCCTTCAGTTTCCGAGATCCAAATCATCTCCTGGTAAATTGATCAGCCTTCCCAGTTTATATGAACTTCTCCCATCATTAAATTCTAAAGACACACAGTCTATTTTTATATTATACAACTATAAACCATAAATTTTTACACTGCTTTGCATCTCTTGGTAGATGGCTATCTGGTGATGAAATAAGCAGGTAAATAGACAGAGAAATGTGTGTGCATGTTTGTGTCTTTATAATGAGTTGATTTTATCTTCTTAACTATGCCTTGTGAGAAAATCATAGTATCTTTTTAAAGTATTTCTGAAAATAACTAACAGTGTTCACTCATCAATTGGTAATCAGGTTAAATAAAATCCACATTCTATTTAGTGCATATAGCATACTTCTGGCTTTCACAAAGAAGTTTCTAACTTCTGATAATACTTCTTTGATGAGAGGAAATAGAAACCTCATGTTTCCATTCATATGACATTTTTTATGTTCTTACCAAGCTCCAGGCAAGTCAAATAAGATAAATGAAAGCTAATTCTACTTCTCCTTTTATATCCTCCGGTTTTGCCCTTTCCATTCTACTTAGAAAGAAAGAAGTAGAAAATGATGGGAAGACACAGTTCTGGGTAGAGTGTCTCAGATAAGCCCGGCCTGGACTGAATTGTAGGAGGCAGCTGAGACTCTTACTCCATTAACTCCTAAAGGAGAAAATGCACACAAGACAATATCACCTCCATTCAAATTCTAGCCCCTCTCACTGCCCATGCTCTTGGCTGCATTGTTTATTCTTCTTTGCCTTAGAGTCCTAATTTATAAAGCACACATAATATCTTCCCTTTTGTAGACAATCAATACATGTTTAGTGTCAGTTCCAAGGCAAAACTGCAAATAATTCTCTCATTCTCCAGATATTTATGGAGCACCTGTTCTGAACAGAACACTATATCAGATGCTCTGGTTACAATAGTAACACATCGCTGCCATCTAGTTGGGCGGGTGGGCCCAGGGAAAGAATAACAGACCATACATCAAAGTGTAACAAAATCTATACTGTAAAAGTCGACTATCCTAACAAAGTCTGTCTAGAGGAGTCAGACGAAGAGATGGCTCCATGGAAACATGAAGGATTGTGAGAAGGTAGAGGATGTGAGCCAGGTAGAGACAGGGCAGTGAGAGTGTAAGGCAGTCAGCAGCACAGAGATTGTCAAGCGAGTGAATGGAGGTGGCAAAGTCCCAGAGGCAGCTGTAGGAAGAGGAACATGAGCTTCCACTTTTGAATCAGCCTTCTTTTCCTACTCCTTTCCCCTATTCCCTTACACTTATTAACTCTATAAACTAGACCAATCTTGCAGATTTGTTTTCCACTTCACAATGCTCCCTTTGTGTCATGGATGACTCTCCAATAGACGGCCCAATGTTCTAAAGTAATATACAAGATTTTAAGTAGAGTTCGTTTAAAAATAACCCCCCCCCAGTTCTTTTCATTGTAATACAAATCTATGTTTTCTGAATGCTGCTAATTTGATTAGATTATCTCCTGTAATAAAGGAAAGGTGCAAGAAAAACAGAGTTTTGTTATCAAGGGCATATATTTGCATCTTGAAGGAGAAACTCATTAAAATTCAAATGAATCTTGTATTGATGGAAACATGCAGGAGGGAGAGCAAGGGACAGCAGGAGAAAGGAGAGTGTTTAACAGCAGACCTTCAGGGTCCACTCCGGCCGCCCAAACTCCCCGCCGCCACTGCACCTTCCTCAGGTACCTCCCAGCTTCACTGCGGAATCATTTTCCGTTCTTCACCTTCAGCAAGAATTAGGGACTCATCAAAATGGCCTTCTCCTAAAAAGGGAGAATTAGTTGTGATACAAAATGAATTCATGAATGTCAGCCTTCCTGTGTTCACTGTACACAGAACCATTTGTGATTTGGTGAGGAAAACCATGAAACGTGACTATACCATAGGTATCTATTTAAAATACAGTAGAACTTCCATAGTCGACCACCTCCCTGCATTGACTACCTCCTTAGGTTAACCTGATTTTCATAGACTGGACATGCGCCACATGTACTAAGGTCTAGTTCCTTACGTTGACCACCTCTAGATATTGACCAGTCTGGTACAGTTCCTTTGAGTGGTCAACTTAAAGAGGTCTTACTATAGTAATATTTCATTAATACATAGATTTAAAAAACGGCAGAATTCTTATATTAACTAATCTGAACTTCATTTTTTATAGTTTGATCTAGGGCCTGCCTTCAACTAGAGATTTTCTTTCCTTTCCTGATGTCTTAAAATAGCTTTCATTGAAATCTGAAGGAATGATGTTCCACTTGGCAGAATCATTCTTCACAGAATATTAGGTACATGTGTAATTCCTTCAAATAAAATCTAAGATGACATTGTCATGAAGTAGAAATTAAAATAATTCTGTCTCTTCCCTTGAGGATCAACCTGCACTTATTTCCCTTCTAATAAAGACTAAAAATTAGAGATTAATAAAATTAAAAAAACAGTATTAGGAGGTACTTTCGGCAATATCTCCTCAAAAGCATACCCAGGTAGGTAAAAATACTATTTTTATTCAGTTCTTGACATCTGAGTTCACTCCATATTTCAGTTATAAATCATTACAACACACACACACACATTTCTTAATGGTTCATCTTGGATTTAATTTTGCTGCCTCTATTTTAGGAGACATTCATTATCTATTGCACTTCCTCAAATAAATACTCCTTGAGTGCTTATTTATCTCATAAGCATACGTATAGATTTCATTTCTAATCTGTAAAAGGTAAACAAGGAACAAAATATGTATCTTCATTTATTCAAATTGTCAAAGCTAAGTAAATTCTCATTCAGTTGAGTTTTGGATTATGTTTTGGCTACTGATCATTTGTTCTTATCAATAAATATACATGTTTTCTTATAATCTATAAAAATTTATAAAGTTCATAAGCCTTCTGTTTCACCAGAAATCCAAACTCTGATATTTCTGTAACATAAAACCTTTGATCAATACCCAGGGGTATTATTATTTATCAGTATTTTATTTATTGTTAATTATTATCATTTAGTAATAAATAATTAGCACTAGATTTGAAAAATAACTTGTATTCAGTTTATCAATAAATATAAGACATCAATTCAAGGTATTGAATTACTTTTTAGATAATTTAAAAGAAGCCTTTGAGTCATCATTTTCCCCATCCCCATTACCTGGCTTCATTCTGTCAGTCAGAAGTAGAATTTTCTAATAATTGAGTCATTCCCGCTGACCTAAATTTAGTGTTGTATTGTACCCTGTCCCCTCCTTCATGATTTCTGTGAACAGACCCGAAGCTTTTAAAATAAAACTTCCTCATATGTTTTATTTGTGTCTGTTCTGCTTTCTTTTCTCAAAAGCACCAGGGAAGCCCGGGGAGTCACGATGATTAAGGACCTGTTCTAGACTTTAACCTGCTCTCTATAATGGGATACATTCCAGAACATAAAGGAAACTCTGAAGTAGGTCAGGAGCTTTAACTGCCTGAGGGCTTACCTTACACAGAAGGCAAGCAGGTGGTTTGAAATTAAATTAGCACCAGAAACTTCAATGAATCATGAATCTGTGACTTCATATTGGATGAGAAGATGGGAAAAATAAGACTACATCACATAAAGCCTTCAAAATTTCATTCACTCAGAATTGGTAATTTTGAATTTGCATCAGTTCATATGAAGACTTGGTTTGAAATAGCTTTGTGTGTTCCCTGAAGGGGATTGTGGTGGGGGGAGGAGAAAATTTGCAAAAGGAATAAAAGAAATATTTAGCCTATGAGATTAAAAACCAACAAAACACCTTCCAGGATTACTTCAGAAGAGTCAATGTGCTAATTATAATTCATTCTTATTACGATTAAAACATTGTATCCAAGTTGATTAAATCTGTGAGATTCTCACCACTGAAGTAACACCTGATGTCTCCTGACCTTGTAAGCAGATCATTACAGACGCTGGCTGGACAATCCACAGGCAAACTTCCACCTCTAATGGTCTGACATACTATAATGAACAATTAAGTAGAAAGAAATTGAGTATATGGAACTGGTAGTGGGAGATGAACATAATTTCTTGCAGGAGAAACCTAGATCAAGGGAAAGGCTGGAAGCCTCAGGGCATTTCATCCAGGGTAGGGAGACCTTTCCAAGGCCCTGTGTGATGAGCTTTACCAGTGCCTAATCTCACCTCTACATGCTTCCACCCTACCTAGCCCACTTCACCGCAAAGGACGCCTTCCATAACCAAAGCTAAAGTCACCCTGTTTCACAGTCTCGTACTGCCTTTCTATTATACATATTACTTTTTAAATTATATTTAATCTCTTCCATAACTTCATATTACACGTTGATGCTGAAATATTTATTTGTGTCATGCCCACCTTCCCCCACTGGTGTATAAACTCCATGAAGACAGAGACTGCAACTTTTTTGTTTCTCATAATTTTCCCAGTGTCTGTTACATTGCAGGTGCTGCATAAGAGTCAGGTGGGCATGTGGATAGGTGAATGGATGGAAAGCAATACAGGAAAGTCAGGCAGGTGTTTGAAGAGGCAAAGCCGGATGAGAATTCTTCCACATTCCCTCTCCAATCAATTATGGTATTTGACTTTTTTTTTTTTTT
>NW_003852485.1:1564566-1583042 GCF_000181295.1 Otolemur garnettii | reverse complement strand
GAGTGTCATGGTGTCTTGAGACAGTGTCACTTTATCGCCTTGAGTAGAGTGTCATGGTGTCTTCAGACAGAGTCTCACTTTGTTGCCTTGAATAGAGTGTCATGGTGTCTTGAGACAGTTTCACTTTGTTGCCTTGGGTAGAGTGCCATGGCATCATAGCTTACAGGAACCTCAAACTCTTGGGCTCAAGCAATCCCTTTGCCTCAGCCTCTGGAGTAGCTGGGACTACAAGCACCTATCACAATGCCCAGCTACTTTTATAGAGACAGGGTCTCACTCTTGCTCGGGTTAGTCTCCAACTCCTTGAGTTCAAGCAATCCACCCACCTGGGCCTCCCAGAGTGCTAAGAGAATAGCATCTCGTCCAGTAACAGAAGACTGGAAATAAGAAGGCATTAGAACAAATACTTTCCGTAGAGTTCATAATATTTTTGTTTCTGATGTGCATCAGTATTATTCCCTGTGAAAACAGAAATGAGAGGCTGCTTTTTTTAGGGCCTGCCTGCTGAGGGGGAAAGGTAAAACTTCTAACATTTAAAATCCCTCCTTCTCCGTTCTGTCTACGAAGCCCACAGGAAAGACCCTGCTGACTTTTTGCTCAAGCCAGCTTGCCAAGGGAGACAGAACTGGAAAGGGTGCCAAAAGGAGAGGCGGCTGGTGGAGCTGCCAGGCAGCTTCGAGCTCCACAAGCTCTGGATCTTGGCTTGACTTCTGGGCCCCCCTTCTCTCCCCTCCCCAGCCCTGCCTGAGCCTCGACTCTCGGAGGCATGTTGAGCGCAGCGCACTTGGCGCGCATGCGCACAGGGCCTTATTACCTTCCCGGCTGAGTCGCTGCTGGTGGGTAAAGAAATCCCCGGGCAGGAATAGCTGCAGAATGTCAGGGATGATCGTAAAGCCATCAACTTTCAAGATACTGCCTTTAATTGTTCCTTAGCGCTGGGTGAGAACTTTACACTTCTCTTTCACTCTTGTTCTTCTTACTGCAGTTAGGAAACTTGTGAAAAATCCGTTTAAATAAGTGCTTCTGAATGATAAGATTTCCATGCCTACCTTAAGCCTGTCCTATTCCTGAGGTAAGTGAAACATGAATAAATCTGATACCCCAGGCTGCAAGCTTTTGCTCCTGACTAGTGCACATTTTTATCGCTGTAATATAAAAGTTTACATTGCTGTGTTTCTACTAGAATTAAAAATAGGATGTTACTTTTTGAAGGTTCACATTTGCAAATATTCCCTGGAAAGGTACTCTTTCTTCGCCTCAGGAGGAAATGACTCCTGATGTGCCCTTATTATTCACGAAAGATGATTCAGGGATTAACCTCTGTTTTATTGATTATCTCAAGTTTAGTTACATTTAAAAATATTTCGAAGTTTACTTAATAATGTATACTAACAAACCTATAGTATTAAAGATAGAGACCGAGTGATACATAGCTTAGTAAAATAGAAATAATGTAAAGTGAACTAGCAAGAAAATTCTTCATCGGTTGGATTCATAAGTTTTATTTTAAAATATATATTACATTAAAATATAAAATATGCTCTAAGAATCAACTCCATTTCCACATCCATCTTCATAACTAGTTAAATGATAGTCTCAAGATAATGAGTTTTCCTAAATTATTGAATGTATTAGCGTGCTCTGAGGCATTCTTATCCAATAGTAATACTAGGCAAATATTCATATTTTGATACAGCCTCTGGTTTAATGAATATGTCTTGGAAAATTTACACTAGTAGTTTGCTTTATAGATAAAGTCTCAGTGTGATTTTGACAGAAATTTAAGGACATTATTTCAGCAAGTTTCTCCAAAAAATGCTGAGGATAGATAAAATCGATTTCATTAATGGGCACCCGACTCCTTCAATAAGACAGCAGTCTTCAGGAGGCATCATCTGAGTTCCACATGTGCAGGACAAGTCTTGACACTGGACCTTCCTGAAGGCACAAAGGGCACCCCACAAAGGGTCTTCACCAGCCGTGGTTTGCTGGGTTAATGTCTTCTGGGCTGAGTTATCTCACCCATTGATTGCTGCCCTGGGAGTTTCAGTGTTCATAAAAACTAACAAACGTCTACCAGACCAGCACCAGCAAAGCCCAGCTGGCTCTTTGTCCCCCATGGGAAATTTTCGCAGTTAGAGCTTTGTAATTGTTTCGTGCAGCTGCTGCAGTTTCAAGGGTGCCAGCTCATCTGAGCCAACTGTATGCACACAGCCATGACTCATGAGGCTGAGAAAGTTGGCATCACAGGTGGGTGGGGGCCTTCAAGGACTCCATTTTAAATTTGTCCTCTTCTTTGTCAACTATTTGGGTGATAATACATAGTGAAAGGCGGTTATTTAAGGGGTATAAATATCCTATAAATTCGCCAAATTCAGCTGTAGGCGTGCATAATAATCTCATCTTTATCAAAAAGCACTTGCTGTATGTAAGTCAACAGTTACTTGGCTGTACTGTACATGGTACAATGCTGACTGTATTGTAAGACTTGTGGTTTCCTATATCCACACACATATGGGGAAAAGAGTTGGCATCATATCCGGACTGAGGGACAATCTGGGTGGAGCCTGAGAATGCAAACACTGGCCTCATGCCACACTAGGTTCAGTGTGGGTTCAGTAGCTGATCTTTCCAAATTATTTTAGAAATACAAAAAATATATTTTGTGAGAAAACAGATTATTATTAGGGGGCAACTTGAAGGCAGTAGGCCTTTCTTGTCAATTAGAGATAGTAATATTCTCCTGGAAAAATTCTCCTAAGTGGTATTTGGGACACAAATGGCCTCTTAAACAGTGTCAACCTGCCATGCCTATGCCAAGCGTCTTCAGGGGCTTGTGGTATGTATGGTGGTTGGGGGAGGGTTCTTGACATATCATTTATCTCTCGCTGAGTAGCAAATTAACCTAAATCTTCCTGCCTGAAAACAACAAGCATGTATTATCTCACAGTTTCTGTGGGTCACGAATCAAAGTCAGGCTTAGCTAGATGGTTCTGCCCCTGGTCTCTCATAAGGCTGACATAAGGTTTCAGTCAGTTGCGACTGCAGTCACCTCCAGGCTCACCTAGGAAAGACTCTGCTCCTCGAGCCTGCCCACTAGGCTGCTGGCTGCCCCAGAGGATTTTCTTCTGAGCTTTCTCAGTGTGAGCTGTCCAGTGTGGCTGCCCCAAACCGTGGCAGGTGGCTTTCTCCAGAGCAGCAAGCAAGATAGAGAGAGAGAGTTCACAGAGATGGAAGCCACAGTCTTTTTATAACTACCAGGTATCCCAAAAGCTACCCATAAAGTTGCCATGCACAGAGAAATGGGAAATTGTAGCTACATGTGCCTTTATTTATAAAATGTTAATTACAAAATTTTATAAAATAGTTACAAAATATTCTGTCTGTGTTGACCACTTCTTTGTAGAATTTTGTAGTGAGTATAAAATACTACCTGTAAATAAAGGTATGTTTGGCTACGATTTTCCATTTCCCCTATATGGGCAAATTTGGGGACACTCTTTATATTAGGAGTGGCACTTCACTGCTTGAGAAGCAAGTGCAGCCTGTACTCAGAGGAAGGGATGACATAGAGACGTGAGTCCAGGAGGCCGACATCACTGAAGACCAGCACAGAGACTGCCCACCACCTGCAGGGACCATCCTAATGCAAGACCTTGGCAATTTTGTCTAGAATTATAGCAACCACTTCAGAACTTTCCATTTTTATCCACTCCAATCAAACTATCTTTGCTACGGCAAAGAATTCCTTAAAAATTGCTAATCTAATCATGTCACTTCACAACTGCTAACAACTATCCCTGGGCAACTGTCTAATCTTCTTCTTATGACCCTCCGTAGACAGTGCATAAAGACAGTATTAAGTGATCTTTAATGTCTTAAGCTCTAAAGCCAAGCTGCCTGGGTTCTAATCCGGGCTCTATAGTTTTTCAGTTTTATGCCTCCGGGCAAGTTTGTTAACCTTATGCAGCATCAATTTCTTCCTCAAAACCTGAAACAGTAATAATGCTGACTTTAGAGGATTATTATGAGACTTTAATGAGTTAGTCCTGTGTAGCTTCTGGCACAGTGCCTGGTAAATAGAAAGGCCTCCATAAGGGTAGGTTATTAAAACTTTGCCATTTAATCTGCCGCCATTTCACACCATACTGGCCAGCCACCGCAACCTACAGTGCTGAGCCAATTTTCACACCTTACAAACCTACTTCCCTTGCCAGGAAAGCCTTTCCGTCACACTCTCTTATCTGAACAATTTTCATTCATCCTTATAAAGATGATTCAGGGAGTTAAGTTTTCCTGTGGAAAGATTTTAGACAAGCACACACAATTCTGGACTAAGTGGCCCTCGTCCACTCCCTCGGTCCCCACACCTAACTTCCCATGATGTTTCCCACACTGTGTTGTCAGTCTGCTGATTCCTCCATGGCCCCTATTAAAATGAGAGCTCTTCAAAAGAAAGAATGACTCTTTATTTCTATATCCATACAGCCTACATCCACGCCAGGCATATAATATGTCCTAAATAAATGTGGGCTAAATGATTAATAAATGATTTATCTGAGAGATTTCTGATGCAGTCTTCTTCCTTATGAGGTAAGACATTTAAGTTGAGGAATTCATCCTAGAAAAAGTGCTATAAACCTCATAGCTGGGCATCAGTATGGTCACCTTCAAAGTACTCTCCGTGGGCCACCTGGTGGCCAAACTGATATTCAGCAGTGAGGTATGTAGCAATTTACTATAATGAGTTCACAAACTTAATTGTCAGTCCTCATATTATGACAGCTCTGATAGCCATGAGTTTCGAAATTGCTTTGAAGGGTGGACTGGGTGCTGGGGTCAGTGCATAGCTTCCCAAGGGGAGTACATCAAAGGTGAGGAATGTAGCACTTTTTCTAGGATGAATTCAAGAGCTTAATTCTCCAGTGTATTTCTTGATCCTGTTTCTGAAACCCAGTTATTCATCCCTTTACCCTAGGTCCTGGTTCCATAAAGATGTTTCAAGTTGGCTTTGAAGAGATGGCTGCCCAAACTAGAGTTATTTAGATCAAAGAGTGTTCTCCTCTTCACTTGCAGTTCTTAAGACATAATTTAGATAAAGGTCAATATTTCTTCCACTGACTTCTTGTTATTTAGAGTTTTGAAGTCTGTAAATTCATAATAACTGCTTCATTTTACAAACCCAAACTCTGCAGACAGGCATTTAAAACTCCACAGAATCTGCTCCCTGGAGACCTTTTCATCCACACCCTTTCCAAGCCTCCTTCCTTTGCCTGCTTTCATACTCATGCACACACAAACATACGCTCATACTGAGCACACACACAAGCATGCATGCCCATGCAAACGCACACAAACACACAAATATATACACAGGAGGCCCATGGCATTGAATTCACTTTAGATGCTTGTTAAAAGTCAGATTCCTTGGCTCCATCTAAACTCAGAGGGCAAAGAGCAAGAAATCAGCTTTATGACAAAGTCCTGATATATAAAAAGGGTTTTAGGATCCTACCCCTCATCTCACTGAATGGTTCCACCAACATTTCTCCAAGCTTTGCTAGTGTTGCATCCCCTTTCTGAAAAGCATCTTATTTTCCACTGAAAAACAAAAACAAGAATCACTTACCCTTTCAATTTCACTCAACTGATACTCTTATCAAGCATTCCTAGAAGTAAATTAATCCTGCTTGCTTGGCCCTTAGTACTCTGTGAATATTTTTGGTTTATGAATTCACTGAGCAGGTCAGCTCCAGAGCACCTAGAGTGCTCTCATTTCCACACTTGTGTCTCAGGGTCCAAAGCACAGTTGTTGATCTGTCAATGTTCCCTGAAGATTTAGCTATTAATAGGCCTTTGTAATGAAGAGCAGGGGCTCATTCCTGTAATCCTAGCACACTGGGAGGCCAAAGCAAGAGAATTGCTTAAGGCCAGGCATTCAAGAACAACCTGAGCAACACAGTGCTACCTTGTGTTTGGGTGGCTCCTGTGGTTCAAGGAGTAAGGCGCTGGCCCTGACCCCTGTACCAGGGGTGGTGGGTTCAAGCTTGACCCCAGCAAAAAAAAAAAAAAAAAGTCACCCAGGCCTGGTGGCATACTGCCTATAGTCCTAGCTACTCCAGAAGCTGCAGTAAGACCATCAGAAGCCCAGGAGTTTGAGGTTACAATGCTTGAGGACACTATTGCACTCTAGCACGGGCAAAAGAAAAGAATAGGTTTTTGTTCAAAACTGTTGGCTCTATGAGCTGGTAAAACTTTACTTTTTCAATATAACATACAATTTCATAATAATATTTTGCCATTATGTGCCACCTTAACTTTTCAAATGTATAAAATAAAGAAAAAGCAACTTGCCCAAGGTAAAGAAATAGAAGACAATCAAATCCTTCTGCCAAGATGTTTGTTGATAACCTTGCATTAGTTGTGGTAACTACCTAGAAACGAGGTCACATGCAAATTTCATTTATGTTGACTTGAAAACTGTATTTTCTGTAAAATTTTCTGAAAACTGTACATGTATAAAGCCATAAGGTCAGATCGTGTTGGGATTTTTATTTATATTTTAGTGTCCCAATTATTTTAATGCTTCAAGAGCTTCAGGATTGCTGCTGAATTTGTCTGCTCTAATTGGAACTTAGAGTGTGTCAGGTGGCCAGTAATCAGACTCCTCCAAGTTAAGGTAAACAGATGTCCAACACGGTAAAGTGGAACCAGGCTGGGGTGGCTCCTCCCAGATGGAGAGGACCAAGGAGAGTCAGCGTCACAAACCCAACAAGATTTGGGGCTGTCGTCTGATGTTTGTGTCACTGCTAAACTCATGTGAGGGAACCACTCACTGATGTGGTGGTTTCGGGACACGGTGCCTTTGGGAGGTCATTAGGTTATGAGTACAAGAGTCATCAGGAATAGGATGAGCGTTCCTATAAAAGGGGGCCCAGAGATCTGCCTTACCTCTTCTGTCCCTGAAGATGTGTTCCTTCCGTGAACCAGAAGTCAGCCCTCACCAGACACTGAGTCTGATGGTGTCTTCATCTTGGACTTCCCAGCCTCAGACCTGTAAGAAATAAATTGCTATTTTATTTTTTAAAAGCCACCACCCAGTCTATGATGGCAGCCCCAAAAGAGTAAGTCACCAGGTCCTGGCACATAAATGTACAACTTCACCAGCCCAGTGAGCATGGTGAGTTAAATTTAGAATTCAGGTGACATATTGATTTCCCCACCTTTGGTAAAAGAATCACTTCAGCTTCTCACCAACAAGGTAACTTCTGCTGACTGAACTCTTCCCTAAAAACAGGCACCACACACAGCTTTCCAGGTCTTAGTCCATATAGAATCCTTTAGGCCATATGGTTTTTCTTTAATATCTTGTGAATTCTCAGAACAAAGCCTTCCACCGCCACAAGAAGGAACTAAAGTATATTCTGTGGTCGCACAGAATTACTTGGAAATGACATGCTAGTCATGGTAATCCACTCTTTCCCTCCAGAACAGATACAAGCAAACTTTGACTGAAATGAAGCATCTCTTCACTGGCGATTCCTTCTGTCTTAATTATTCATTACCATTCAGTTTGACGCTTAATATATTTAAATTACTTCTCATGCCGCAGCAACATATTAATAATGTTAGCATCCAGTTAAATAGTTCTAAAATTTATTGGCAATTAGATAAATGTGAGTATTATAGCTGAGTACAGTCACTTAAAGCCCATTACTTCCCCTCGAATGAAATGAGGAACCAAACTAGTTACCAGTGAAGTAAAATTACACGAGATGACAGCCTAAGCTGGCACCTGCTTCACTGGAGAATTAATCCTTCCAAATCTTCAAGAAATATAACATGTCACAGTGTTTTGGTATCTTCTAAGTTATTTTTCATGATACAGTAGCACCTGGCAATGGAACCTACATTGTCTCTCTCTTGTTATTTTCAGATTCTGGCCAGCATGCCGACATTGATCTATGAATTAAATTTATAGACTTATTTGGAGCCAAGTTATAAGATTATCTCCTAACACTGAGTTAAAAGTGGCAAGCAAGTAGATGCAGTTGATTAAGCAAAGAGAGGTCAGATAAGGCTCTGCACTAACGAGACGTTGAATTTGATTTCATCAACACTAGGTAAATTCTGATTATCTTCAGAGGTTGGGTTTAGTTCAGAGGGACACTCTATAATATGAAATATTGATAATAAATTTGAAAAGTAATTAATAGTGACCAGTCTATCCTTTTAAAAAATAGATTCTTCCTTTGGATCCACAGCTACTTAAGAAATCATAGAGAAAAAGATAAAATTTGGATGAGGGAAAGCCCGACTGCACAAATGGATGCATATTTACATGATAGTGGCTTCTGCGGTAAATATGTAATATTAATATACGTGGTTAACCATAGTCAGATGTTGCCTGTATCCTCAGCAGGAATGCATTGCTCACCATTACTCTTCAGGGCTCACTGAATGGACCCTGCACAGAACAGTATCTTTCTAACCAAACTGATTGATCTGAGGCAGCTTTTACTGTAGCACAGTTGGGTCAAATACAAAATGCACTCAGGTAGAAATCTTTGTATTCAGAGCCCTGCTGCTAGTAAGTCCTACACTGCCATAGCAAGTGGCTATAGAATGAATGTATAGGACATATATCCTTTAAGAATGTATATTTATATATTTGAAATCTCAGTAAATTTAAAATATTTCCCTAAGAGATCTCCTTTCACCAGAGAGCTTGAATTCAATATCACCAAACACTGTAACTTCTCTTGATTAGTGGAAAAAATTATGGTACGCAAAACGCAATAACCATGGGCAACTCAGGGTATCAGGCTGGAGTGGATAATTACTTAGTTCAACCCATGTATTTTATAACTGAGATCATTTGTTTCACAATTCTCTCATACTCTAATTGGTAGAGCAGTGCTTTCTGGTGACATTGGTAATACATATTGTCCATGACAAAATGAGTGGAATGAAACAATGAGGTTTACACAAAGCTGAGTTTACTGATTTAAAATGATTGTCTTTTATCCTGAGCGTTTGTCCTGGCCTTTGCCAGTTTTTGATCTTAACAATCTTCTTAAAAATAATCATGATAGAGAAAGATATTTGCTTTCCCCAACATACATAATTGATTAAATAAGATCTTGGCAACCCTATAGAATACCTAGTTCTTTTTTAATTTTATGAGAATAAATTTATGAGAATACCTATTTCATTTTTAATCCTAATTTTTTTTGATTTATCAAATCTGAGAGTTGGGGAACGACCATTTAAGATGGAAGCAAATATAGAAGGGGGTCCATTCTCTGCTCTACAGATGAGAGGCTTAACCAAATTTATCATTTGAGGAAAATTAATATGAAGAATTTTTTATGAAATGAGCTACATTAAAGGACATTGCTCCCATTTACCATGTTAAAATTGATGAGAGGTCTCCCAGGAAACAATACATGTCTTTTGTTATTCGTCTATGTCTAACAAGAGAGTAAGTAGCAGTTTTCAATAAATTTGGAAAAACTGGCATATGTTATCTAACAGTTAGATGTAAATGCTGTAAGGATGAAGAAATCAAGGAGATTTGAGCATGGATGTGATTACATTATGACACATTTATTAGGCTAAACGTTACAGAGAAAGTGATACTTATCATCAGGAGGCACAAACTGGCTTGATTTCCTTTTGTTCTTTGTCACTTGCATAACACTTTTTGTTTCACTTAGGAATTATTAGATTCATGCCTCTCCCCAGGAGGCATGGATAGGCTTCAAAAACCTTAGTCGTTTTTTTTAAAAAATGCCAAAGCTAAAAGAATTTCGTGTGAGATATAAAGTATAATATCAGCCAAAATGGAATTTAGGACCATTTAGAATCAAGAAAAATTACCTCCTAGGAAGTTATCCCTTTGAGAGGTGCACAAAAATAGGAAACTAATGAATCTTGGGTGCAAAAATTATGCTTCTACAGTAAGTCTTCCAAATAAGCAAGAATGCCATGTTTATTAATATTTCTTTTCATGTATTTCAGATGATTCGTGGTATTCATTGGTTTAAAGTTACTTAAAAGATCAGAAGTGATTTTCTTTTTTTTACTTAATTTTTATTAAATCATAACTCTTTGCGTTTATGGGGTACAATGTGATGATTTGATATACAATATGGAATGCTTAACTCAAACTGTTTAACATAACCGTGACCTCGCTTGCTTATTTCTGTGGTAAGACATTTATAATACAGTCTTAGTTGTTTTGAAATGTACCCTTGCATTGTGCACATGAGGTGAGATCCCTCCAAATATCCTCCCTCCACAGCTTCTTCCCCTCCCATCCCCTCTTCCCCTTCTCTCCTCTTTTTTCTGGATTATCTTTGTGTTGTCAATACTATTATGATAAGTGATCTTCTTGAATGAACTAGATCAGGAGTCTTCAGCATGACTTTCAAAGACATTAACTACTAAAAGACTTTGATTAATAGTTGGTTAACAAAAAAGATAGCTATTGCATTGATACTTCTAGCCAACATTTACATATAATTTTTCTTGACTGTGATGGTATCAGTCTCAGATTTACTCCAAGATTCATATGGGTTTTCAGTAAAATACTTGCTTTGTTTTCTCAAATAATATAGTTAAAATTTAATGTCATTTTTCAAATTTTTTCTTATTGTATAGATTTGTCCAGTAATTTTTTTGAATTACCTTTTTAACCTTTTAAAATTGTTATGCATTTTGTTGTTATTATTTGAACATGGAAGGGGTATTCAGATTTTTACTGAGTTGCCTGTACAATATTTAGGAAGTATTGCATTTCTGAGTCCTAGCAAGACATTTTTCAAAGGGCCTTTCAAATTTTAAACACCAGGAAGTAATTTCTCCTATAACCAACTTCATTTCCCCTAAATCATATATGTCACATGTTAATCATCTAACAGAAAATATATATTGAGTACTTGATGCTGTTTACTGCATTGAATATTTGGACCTGGGCAACAATGGACGTGGGTAATTTGGAGAACAGAAAACAAACAGCATGATTCAGGCCATCAGCAGCTTAGAATCTAGTAAACCACTGCATAACTTAATTCATACTTCCTATTAGCAGAAGTTTGATTTCCGTTAAAATTTTTTACTATGGATAGAAGCAAGGAAGAAAGGAAAAGAGAGAGGAAAGGAAGGAAGGAGCAAGGGAGGAAGAAAAAAATGAAAATAGATTATTTAACACCTGTTTCTGTGGAAGCCACCTTTTAAAATTTCTTATGGTTGTATTACGTTGGCCTAAAGATAGTCTGGCACTTTCTATTCCTTGCTCTTCTGGGTCCCTAATGAAGTTTGTCAGAACTCCAGAAAGAACAAGTCTAGGAGGCAAATGGCAAATTACCAAGAACCTGTTAGCGAAGGAAATGACTTGAGTGATTCCCGCTGTTAGAGTCAGGTTTCACGATTTGTAACTGACTTCTGCCCATCAGACATGACTCACCAAATAAGACTCATCAACAGTAAGTTTGATAGGGATGTCACATTTGCTAAGGCTATTTAGTAAATGAATTTAGTCCGGCCCTGATGGGAAGATTCAGGAGGAATGTGAAACTGGTATTCTCCTTTTTTTTTTAAAAAAAAATTGTATTGTATTTTTAATTGACAAATAAAAAATGCATATATTTATAGGGTACAAAATGATGTTTCAACACGTCTATACATTGTGAAATAACCAAATCAGGCTGATTAACAAATCCATCATGAAGTCCAAGTGTGAGGATTAGTGAACCAAACTCCTTGTAAATGCTACCTGCTACCTACACAGAAAATCTGTCAATCTCTGAAGAAGGATCATCTCCTTCACTGTGACTCTGAGCACATAACCTACTAGTGCTACTCCAGGGCTCTAGGCTTCATCGTCTCTTGATTTCCTACTCTTAGTGGATTGCCTCTCTCTCTCTCTCTCTCTCTCTCTCTGTCTCTCTCCCCGCCCGCCCCCCCCCACACACACACACCCCTGATAATTATAAATTTGTTGTTTGTGGTTCTAAAGGATTCAGAGAGGATTCTGGATTCCTCTCTGGAAGGAAAGGAATTTAGATTCAGGATTCTAAAGTTCATGGCCTAAGTAAGTGTCATAGATGACTGAGAATCCAATGAAAGGCATGAACACATATTCCTAAGAAAGAAACAGGAACACATGCTCTAAATCACCGTGAACAATTTCAGGCATTTCCCCAAATCTCCCCTATTCATCCCAGGACAATACGGATAGGTCACGATGTGCTTGCTAGTACACATGCTCACACATCTCTCTTTCCCCATCATCCTGGAATTCTCATGGATGGTGTTTCTAACTCATTCATTTCAGATACATTAATCTGTGAACTGTAAATGATGCAAACACAGTAAAATCCCACAAATTCGATGTAATTGTTTAAACAGCCTGTGTGAGTTAGGAAAACTAATTTTAGAATCTTAGAGATTATCTACACTGATCTTATTTTGCTAATGTATCATGTCTACAGGATCTTTAGAAAGTATACTTGAATTTTAAAATGGACAGAGTTTCCCTAAGTACTTACTGAATTCATTTTAAAGAAATACTACTTCATTACTTGCAGCAAAATGGAGAAATTCATGCAATTTCTGAAAATACTCAAAAGCCTTACTTTCCTCTCCCCACTCATCAGATATTCTATTGAACTTAGGACAGGTATTCCAGTTACATCAACTAATATTCTCTAGTTCAGGATACTTGCTTGTATGGGGACACATTCTATCACTTGCTTAAACTTGTTTTCCTTCATGTGTCTGAGGGCTTTTGATAAATAGTTGTTTCCCTAAATTGACACTTTAGACATGGTCCACAAAGCAATGTATCGTAACTGAGATGCTCGCAAAGAAACACGTTTATCTCACTGGCAAACCCACATGACCAGTGGGCCTCGCCATGTGTCTTCTTCAGTATCTATCTATTCACAATTGGGTTTTTCCACAGGCCTCACCAGATGGCTGAGGCCATTCAATAATTATCACTGACATTGAACATTATTTGTAATTTAATTTTGAGCTATTTTGGTTAACTATGCCTATAATTATAATTCTGGAAGTTGTAATCACCTCTTGGGTGCTGGTGGTAGGGGAGGGAGTACATGTGAAACTTCATACCTTCGTTACCTTACTTTGCTCACAGATGCCTCTGAGGTAGATATTGTCATCCTCATTTTGTTGCTAGGGGAACTATGTTCAAGGAGATTAAAAAATAGTATGGCAGAGTTACAAGGATCCTTTCCGTCTAGAGCCTGGTCTATTCAGAAATATTTGACATGTTACGGAATTCTAATTTGGGTAGACTCTCTTTATTTTTGCTACCCATACATAGCTGTCTAGCATTTCTGTTCTGGCCTCCCCTGCCCTTCACATGTCTGTCTGTCCAAACAGGGAGCATGGAGGCTCTTGCCAAAAAGTGGTTCTTCGCAATTCTCTTTATTCACCATGTTTTTATAGGCAATTAAGACTTTATTAGAAGTATTTTGAAAACATTCACATATGCCCTTTTAAATAATTTATTCTCCTTTTTCAAACAGTAGATATAGAAAGAAAACACAGGCTTTATCCCTACAAAAAAACAAGTTCAGTGTTAGTAAGCTATTGTATAAGAACACAGGCTCTATGGAACCAACCAGCCTTGGGAAGTTAGGTGACCTCCGTTTTTACATCCGTGGTGCAGAATAAATAATAGCACTGTGTTAGTTTCTTTGCATGTCCATAACATATCACTATACAGTGGCCTAAAACATTAGATATTTGTTATCTAATAGTTCTGGAGGCCATAAATTCAAAATTGATGTGTCACCAGAGCCATTCTCTCTCTCTCTCTGAAGGATCTAGTGGAAAATACGTTCCATAGTTCCATCAATCTCTTAGCTTCTGGTGTTGTTGGAAATCAGGGTATTCCTTGGTTTGCAGACACATCACTTGAATCTGTCTACCTCTGTTGTCATTTGCCATTTTTTCTGTGTGTCTGTTTCTATCTCTTCTTTTCCATGAAGACACCAGATACACTGGACTAGAGCCCACCCAAATATAGCATGACCTCATGTTATATACACAACGTCCACAAAGACCTGGTTGTGGTATTCACAGATCCCAAGGGTTAGGACTTGAGCATATTTTCTGGAAAGGACACAATTTAATCTATAATAAGTGTACATATTATAAAATTATGGCATTTAAATGGGATAATGCCCATCAAGCCTTTAGTAAATAATAGGCATTCAATAAAATTAGCTAATGTGATAGTTGATAATGCTACAGTTGTCTCTTGAGACATCAGGTAGATGATTTAGCTTCTCCAAGTCAGTTTATTCATTCATAAAAAATGGGGATAATAATGCTTATTTCAAAAAGCTATTGGGAGAATGGAATATCATGATTTAACACTGGGCCCAGTGACGAACATGAAAGGCACTTAGTGTTAAGGATCCTCTTTATCCTAGAAGAGAATCCATGATGAGGTGAACAGGCCATCTCTGGGCAGTCATGGTGTCACCTATTAACCTTTTTTAGAAGGGCAGTTTGGCCTCTTTCCCAGGCCTCACTAGTGTCTGCCATCTCAGTGACTTTGATCTTCTCCTGCCCCAGGAAAGGAGGTGTTGTGGAAAACACATCATTTCCCCAGGGAGCATCCCTTTGGTTTGGAGGCAGTGACTTGGGGACCACTCACACAGAGCTTGGCTGAGCAAAGTGAGCAGGAGGACATCTGTTTCTTTGGTTTTGTTTGCTTGTTTTCTGTTAGGTCATAACTGTGCACATTACTGCGATTATGGGGTACAATGTGCTGCCTCTATATACAATCTAGAATGTTCACATCAAACTGGTCAACATATCATTCATCTCACTTATTCAATTGTGTTTAGACATTTATAGTCTACTTTTAATATATTTGACATGTATGCTTGCAATATACACGGTAGGTAAGGTCCCAGCGATTACCCTCCCCCCACCCATCCCCCTCCTCTTTGTACTTCCCCTATTCACCCCATGCGTGCAAAGGCCACCAAACCAGGGGTCAGCTGGTTAACATGATTGGGCTAGAATCATTCTTTTACATTGACATGCTTTATCATTCTTTTACACATTGACATGCTATTCATTGCTAACACTATTTCTTAACCTGACCCAGGTTTTGTACATTTGGAGGCCCCAACATCCCTTGAGAAGTAAAGACCTGAAGCCTTAGATGCGTCTGACTTCCTAAGGTGCAAGGAAAAAGATAAAGGAAAGACACACCTGCTTAGTGGAAGCTTTAGCCGAGAAGTGCTATTCATCAGACCCATGATCATAACTAGGTGCAGACTAGGCTGAGAAAGATAAATAGCTCTCGACTAGGCAGACACATTCTAGCGACATCTCAACCTCAGGAAAGGAAGAACAGGAAATTTTGGTGCACAATACCTGTCTCCATCATAATCCTTTCTCTCTTGAGTTTTCTACCTATTTCTATTTCTTTCTCTTTAAGCTACAAAGATGCCCTTACAAAAACAATTTTAGATACATACTATTCCCTCTCTCTCTTTACACTGTTTTGGAAAATTAATCCTCTTTCCAGAACTTCAGCCACTGCCTCTGCATAAAATCTCTAGATAAAATCTCTAGCTCCACCCACTCCGGAGCTCCATCCCAGACCCTCCAGCTGCCTGCCAAACGCCTCCTCCTGTTGGCACTGACCCCTCTACCTGAAACTGTCCTGGCCAAACCTTTATTTTCCAGTCCCTTCTCTAAGCCTGTTCCTCTGTCACTTGCACTTTAGGTTTTAAAAACAAAAAGCCTCACTCATGAACTAATGCTAAGTGTTCCCTCTCTTGAATTCTTTTTTTTTTTTTTTTTTTTTACTGAATTAGATCAACTTTAAAACAAAGACAAAGAAAGTAGACAGGCTGGTCTAGTGCATGTGTAGTTTCCATGAGAAAGATGAGAGGAGGCAAGGAAGCAAACATTAGGCCAGAGAGCCTCTGCTGTCAGCTACAAGCTGGTGCTACCAGCTCCTCGTATCAGCCTGGCCTAGGGGCTGCAGGTACAAAGCCAACACACGCTGTCAGGCTAGCCGTGGGCTTGGGGTCACTAGGTTATGGCTCTAGAAGAATCTGTATTTTTAGTATGAATGTATTGGAAGTAATTTATAAATATTACAAGTGTTTAAGATATCATCCAACCTATTTCTCTCATATTCTAAGAGTCAGGTATTTTTTTAAGGTATTTTATTCTTTCATATTAGCATATTAGGACATACAAAATAAAACACTAAACTTTACATTTGGCTGAATCCAAACTCTGATTTTTACAAAAGTGTGCAGTCATCCCTAGTCAGTCCCGTACACACATGTACTACACACATATGTGCACACACATGCACATATGTACATGCACACACATACACATGCATACACAGACACAAATATCTGTTTTCAGGAAAGCCTTAGAAAATTACTTGAAGAAAGAGTTCTGGGTTAAAGTGTATGGCACACCTCTTGGGGGTGGGACACACTTGTAAGAGGTACTGTACCTAACAAATGCAAACAGTGTACCCCAATTCTTTGTACCCTCCATGAACTTGAAGAAATTTTTTAAAATTGTGAAGAAAAAGAATGCTGAGGTAATTCTACTATCTAATTTTAATATTGCATTCAACAAAAAAAACTTGCTATGTGACAGTTCTGATCTACTGTGCAATTCTTTTTCATCATTTGAGTATCCAGGTAACCTCCGTGAGGACACTTTGTTTCAATGCTCTTGACTCAGGTGGCACTGTATTTCTCAAATCATGTGCTGAAAAGCCCAGGCAGTTTAAATCTTTCCTGAGGCTATATCATCTACCTGACTCATTTTGTCACCGTGTAGGCTTTCTGATAGATAAAAATCATCAGCTAGCCCATTAGTTAAGAGCAAGTCCCCAGTAAAGGATAAATAACAGATGAGCAGTCTCTACCAACACCTCAGCATGGCGTTTAACAGCTGCCAAAAGCACTGTATAATCTTTTGGAAGGCTTAATCGTTCCCTATTGCACTTTTCAGAAGAGAAGAGTAGTTATTAATCCTGGTGTTCACACAAAATTTTCACAGTAGATCTTCATTGAATAAATAGTGCTGTTTCACATAAAGATTTTGGTTTTATATAACACTTAACTGTACAAGGTTAAACAAATAGCAATGTGCTAGCAAGAAGAAAAAAATGTATTTGGTAAAGAAAACCATATTTTAGGCTGTAAGAAGCAGTACATTTAATTAGTAGTTTGAGGAAAGAGAAAATAGGCATGTCTGTCTAGAGACTGTGGAGTTTCCCCTTTTTGTACAGGAGGGATTTTGCCCCCCTTTTTTTCTTTCTGTCATAAAAAATAATTCCTATTGCAGTTCAATTAATCATGTTTTATCTTTCTAAAGTATGTTATTTCTCCAATGTGTGGGAGAAGGAAGTGTAAGACTGTATAGCAACTTTTATCTTTTTGATTATTGACCCATTAGAATCCTGTTCACGTTGTTAAAACATTTACCTAGCCAACATTTCATTTCCAACAAGGATGACTCCAAGGCACTGTTACGAGTAATCTTAATTTATTTGTGATTTAACATTTATACATGTAGCCTATTTCCAAAAAGATCCGCATTCATGTTATAAAAGATATATTTACATTTGGACCATTACAATGGAAATAGAATAATTCAAACAAAGTAATGGGAAATGAAATAATCATACTATAATTTTGAACTCGGTTTTCTGTGACAAAAAAAGGGAATCATTAATAAAATAATGTTGTCATTTTTATAAGCAAGAAAAGATGAAACTTTTTGATTCCTTGAGAGAGATTAATCACTTTCTAGAAATGAATTCAAAAAGGAACATATAATGCAAATATTTACAAAAATTAAATTAAACAATATAAACATTGCATTTAGTGATAACTTTGTTGAGAAAAAATTCTACAAGATACTTTTTATATATTCAACCCAGAATGAAAGCTTGAAGGTTTAATATGAAACTCTAACAAAGGAAGAGTATTTCAGGAAGAGGCCTAATGTGATGAGCCTCTGAAATGTGGCTTTATTTTAATCTAAGTTGATGAAGCAATGTAGCTAAGAATACACTCAGAGGAATGGATGCCTGCAGTTAGCATGCCCAGCTATCTTCTTGCACTGCGATTTGTCACAACCCCTAATCTAATGGAAACTTAGTGTCAGAGTTCATGGCTGGGAAAAGTTGAGGGGGTGGGAAGTCTATATGACAATATGGATCAACATAACATGAATATGATGTTTGGCGAGCAAAATAAATATTCTACTATGTAACAAATTCCAAACATTCCTCATAAGGAACAACACAATTCCAATGGGGTAAGAACCTATGATGTTGTAGATCTGGTTCTTTTTTTCCATCAAGAAATTCCATCCACCAGGGCGGCGCTTGTGCCTCAGTGAGTAGGGCGCTGGCCCCACATACCAAGGGAGGC
>NW_003852485.1:1550116-1564337 GCF_000181295.1 Otolemur garnettii | reverse complement strand
GAGAAGACTCTAGAATTTTTTTACAACTGTTTATAATGGAGAAATTCAACCATATGTTAAAAATAGTGAGAATAGTATCTATCCATCATCTAATTTTTGATGAAAACGAATAGACAGCCAACAATTAGATCTTCTCTCTCTCTCCCCTCCCCTGACTTTGGACTGTACTGATGCAAAGCCAAAATACTATAACATCTGATCCATAAATATTTCATTCTCTACTCTGACAAAGTAAGAACTATTTAAAAAAAAAAAAAGACCATATAACTACAATATCATTATCACATCTAACAATAATAATTGTCAATACTTTCTGTGATAGTTTTTCTCCAAGATGACCATCATTGGTTCCTTCCCTTTGACATACGTGTAGTTCTCTGTCAAGAAATAGAGACTATTCCTCCACTTTTATGGAACTACGCTGGTCTGGATCTGCTTCAGCCAGTAAAATATGGCAGAAATGATGCAATAGTGGACTGAAAAGGACTTGAAATTTCTCCTTCTCTTGGGATTATTAACCCTCTACATAAGACATCTTGCTACTCTGCTGAAGAGACCATAAGAGAACCATATCTATCTAACTTGATATATATAGAGAGAGACCAAGTCATTCTAGCATGTTGAATGAGCCCAGCCTTCCATCTATGCCCATCAAAGTGTCAGACAGCTAAATAAAACTTTCTTGGGTTCTCCACATAAGCTCAGCCATCAACTCAATATCATTGAATGACTCCAGTAACATTGTGTGGAGAGGAAGAATTGTCTAACCAAGACCTGCCTAAATTTCTGATCCACAGACTGATGAAAAGTAAAATGACAACTCTTTTAAATCACTACGTTTTGCTTAGTTTGTTACAAGGAATAGATAACTGAAACAATTCCTTAATATTAACAATGTCCCATCAATGTTTAACTTTCTCCAATCAGTTTATAAATATTTTGGTTATAGTTGGTTTGTTAGAAGCAGGGTTTACACAAGTAACCCTAGAACTCTAAAAAATAATGAAAACATTTATGTGCATGTAAACATATCCCATTTTATCAGCTACTTTTATAGAAATTATCTGATGTGATGTGATGGTTCTGTCTATGTGAATTAGGGAAAGATTACGTATCTTTTCATGTAGATGAAAAAAACTGGGATTGAAAGATGTGAAATAACTTTTCAGAAATATCACACCTGGCCTTCAACCCTAGGTCTTCAAATTTAAAGTCTGGTGCTCAGTCCCTTATTTCAAAGACAGTCAAGTCTTCAGAGAGTTATAGTACTTAATTGGCTCTAATATGACTTATTATTATTGGAACCACAAATAATCAAGTATTTCCCTATTTCTTTTCCTTATACCTTGAGACGTATTTATTTCCCCAACTTGTTCCCCTCCTTTCCCTCTCTACTACCTGGACCCTAGTACAGGCTTTCATTATCTCTCTCCCAGACTGTAAAGTGCTAACTCATCTCTAAGTCTCTGGTTCTGATTTTCAATTTCTCCCCCACTCCATTGCCAGATACATCCATCTAAAGCCAGGCTTGGCTGCCTTGATTTCCCTGCCTAGTACCAGTTAGTAATTCTCAAACTGATATCTATGGAAAGAAATATTCTCAAAGGGCCATAAGCTCTCTTAGAAAATCTTTTAAATTCCTGGGTCTTAGTGAAAACCTAAAACAAGACTGTTCTGGAACATTATTGTGATCACCTAATAACAAAGTGCTGCCACCTACCTGACTTCAGTACTCATGACTGCATTTGAATTTACAGTAACACCTCATGATGCTAAAGTATGCTGTACATGCAAAGTGTTTGAAGTTGTTTGGCTGGTGAAAGTCGTGAGACAATTGAGTGGTTATGGAATACATGCATAGTCACGCAACAGTCAAAAGAACTTCTACTATAATTTTGGCGACCATCGAAATGCTACAAATGCATTGTCAAAAAACACTCCGTTGTTGTACATATCAATTTGCACTGGTTCTGTTTCAACAGATATGTGGGACAATAACAAGTGAACTATCTTTCTAAACCCAGTTCGAGACATAAGTTGATTAGTTTATTACTTAATATAGAACCAAATAATGCCCAAAAGCGAAAGTTACACAGTTTTTATAGAGTTATCAAGTATCATGATTTAAATTGGCTTTTGAAGCCAAGTAGGAGTAGAATTTGCATTAAGGACTAGGCTACACGATCCTGACACAGCAATTAAATCTTTGAGGTTTGTGAGACTATTTTCGACAACATACTTTTTCAAAGAAGGCATTGATGTTAAAATGGACAAAAATATTTTACTTACTATATTAAACCATACGTAATAGCCAAAGTTCAATCATTTTTGACCCACAGAAATGTCAAGTATGGAACTAGTAACAATAGTTTGAACTTACTGGTTTTGTAAATATTTATTCTTCATTTTTTTTGGTCATTGTATGAGTTTTCTAGAGCTGCCAAAATAAAGTACCACAAACTGGGTGGCTTAAAACAACAGAAATTCGTTCTCTCACAATTCTAGAGGCTACAAGTCCAGTATCAAGGCAATGGCAAAGTTGGTTTCTCTGATAAGCTGTAGAAACACCTGTCCCATATCTGTCTTCTAGGCGCTGTCTTCTAGACTGCGGGCAATCTTTGGCATTCCTTGACTCAGAGCTGCATCTGCCTACATTGTCATATACTGTTGTCTTTGTGCCTCTGCATCCAAATTTCTCTCTTTCTTATAGGGACACAGGTTATTGGATTGAGGCCCACCCTAAATAACTATAAGCACATCTTAACTTGATCACCTCTCCAAAAACCCTATTTCCAAAAGAGGTCACATTCATAGCACCTGCAGATTAGGAATTCAACCCTGTATTTTTAGGGTACACAATTTAATCCATAGAGGTCATACTGAGCTGAGGTATAAGCATAAGAAGTTTTAACCTCGTTTTATTTGCCTAAACAATATTTGCCTAAAATTCTAAATATGAATAACATAACATTTTCATCAGGGTTCTCCAATAATTGACTTTTTCTTTAAAAAGCATCCATACATTAGTCATGTATGAGAAGTCTTGGCCTAAAGTACAAGGCCTGTGATTCCTCTCATATCACATTCAGCCTTCAGCAGCCTGATACTGGCCCTCTCTACTGCCATCTTCTACCACTACCTCCATGATTTCCTGGCATTTTACTCCTCTGCAAAATATAAGGCTGCTTACAATTCCTTAACTCACAACATTTATTTTATGCTTTCTTAGCCTTGTTCATTCTGTCTCCTCTGCCTGTAATATCCTTCCTTTTCCAGCTTCCTTAATTCCCCAGCTGTGTCCCCTTCTAACTCCTACACAAAGTCTCAGTCCAATTGCCATCTTTTCCTGGAATTCCTCTATGAAGACCACCTTCCCATCAGTGCCGCCACCAACCTCAGGCACTAAGCAAAGGGGTCCTCAGGAGGGCTCCCATTTTCCTGCACATCTGTCTCCCAACAGACCACGAACTGCATGTCAGAGACAGTGTCTTCCCCATATTTCAGTCTCCAGCTCTTAATACAGTGGTCATCTAAATGTTAAATATAGACAGGAATATATGGGATAAAAAGAAGCCCAGCCACAGTTTTCACATCTCAGGGAAGTTCTACAGTAATTTATACTTCTGCCAAGAGAGGTATTCCAGTTGCCCCTCATTGGAGATTGGTTATCAGAAGTGTATCACTTAAGTAGTAAGCAAGCACAAATATCCCTGTCTGTACCCCTTTGTCCTTTATGATGACTACATACCCTTTTCTATGAGAGAAATTTGTGGATTTAAGGATTTGGAAATGTCTCAGTAGCTCAAAAATTGTAGTTTTGTTTTGCTGGTGTATACTGTGTACATGGAGGTATCTGGTGAAAGCAGAGACTGGACGGATAGAGTGGGTTCGTATTTTAGATGACTCTAGAAGCCAAAATAGTTTTGAATTTTACTTTCTATATACTGAGTAGTCCCTGGTTTTTGAGAAAGCAACATTACATAATGACTTGTTAAGAGATGATCCCTTTCTTCCAGACCAAAATCTCATATGCTAGTTTTCTGTACTTAGTATAATAGAGTTAGAGTTCTATTAATCTGCACTTGTTGAATGATGGATTTTGACAATCATATACTTAACATATGCATATATCTTGGATTTTTAATATTTCACAAATAATAAAAGAACTATTTTCCAGATTTCTCCCTTACTAATAATTAGCAGCTATCATTTCTCATGATGTTAAATCTCATTTCTTCCATAAACTAGTTGGTTCAAATTTACTATGGGCTAAATAAATAGTCAGGTCATATTCTTTATCATTTTTTTCAAAGCTAGTTAAATCAGTTTAGCAGTTATCTAAAAGCAGCTTTGCCTATTTTAGCTGAATTCTTTTGTCGTATTTAAAAGTTATGTTGTATCTCATTTGGAGTTATTTAAATTCTCAACCCCTTTTTAAAATAGAGATGGTAACTTATTATAGGGGGATAAAAATGCATGATATGTGAGAAATAAATATAACATTTAAAGTTGCATTTGCTTGACATAATTCATTGTTATATTCAGGTTAAAACCAACATGAATAGAATTACCAAAAACAGAAACAATACTCTCTGCCTAACCGCTGGGGGATTACCTGGGATGTATGCTGCAAAGCTGGCGACTGGTTAGCTGTGCTTAGAAGAAACTTGTCTAAGAAATACACTTAGTGAAATTCACTTTAAATAGACTTGTTGTGTATGTATGGGATATTCAGAGTATAAAATTGTAACCCACATTACCTTTGAAAAATACCTCTCCATATGCCATTGGTGAGACTGTTACACATTTTAAATTCTTTAAAACCAATATATTAAGACTGATTATATTTACTGAATAGCTAGGTGACCTTTTGTTTTGATTTTTGTTTTTGAAATTAGGTCTGAAATCACAGAATCATGGACTTTTTTGCTTGGTAGAGATACAGGTCAAGTTTAGCTCTCAATTTTTCAGATAAATTAAGACTTTAAAAGGCGAACTGTATTAGTTTACCAAATACCTTATGAAGTAGAATCAATCTTGGAGTTTAAACACTACTCAGGGGCTAAGACTCTTGGGACATTTGCATCCAGGTCAATATTCTAACCAACTCCCTACAGCATTTTCTTTCCCAGTTCTCTAAATATGATGATAAAGTTTAGATGAGCATCTGTATGTCCCAGAATATAAAATACTCTCTCAATCCTTTAGGGAAAAGCCTTTTCGTGTTTATTTTCATCTCATTTGCCTCCCCCCACCCCAATGTTAAGTAGATTGCTTCTATTCATTACACCTAGTCCTTTTCTAGATTTGAAAACTGCATGACTCATATCTAAAAACTGATTTTATAATTTTCTAAAAACAGCCATGTATTTTTATTTCTGAGAAGTACTGTTCCAAAGGAAACCGTCACTATTCCTCAGTATCTCAGTGACAATATTTATTATTTTTCAGTGACAATTATAGTTATCAAGAAATACCGTTGTGATTTTCTTGAACCAAACATTCTGCGTTGTGGCGGTGTACATGGGTTTGTTTACACGTATGTGTATTTTTTAAATGTATTATGTTTTTAATACATACCTCAAAATCACATGAATCCTCTCCTGTAGATTGTGCTGTAATTACCACCCCATGTTTGTATATGTTTGCCGATTAATAATGGCATTTTAATGTAACGTATGGTTTTCTTTTCTATATTCAGGTTCTCTCTTTAGGAGCAGACGTCCTGCCAGAATACAAACTGCAGACACCACGCATCAACAAATTTACAATACTGCACTACAGCCCTTTCAAGGCGGTCTGGGACTGGCTCATCCTGCTGTTGGTCATATACACGGCTATCTTCACACCCTACTCTGCAGCCTTTCTCCTCAATGACCGAGAAGAACAGAAAAGACGAGAATGTGGCTATTCTTGTAGCCCCTTGAATGTGGTGGACTTGATTGTGGACATTATGTTTATCATAGACATTCTCATAAACTTCAGAACAACCTATGTAAATCAGAATGAAGAAGTGGTAAGTGATCCGGCCAAAATAGCAATACACTACTTCAAAGGCTGGTTCCTGATTGACATGGTTGCGGCAATTCCTTTTGACTTGCTGATTTTTGGATCAGGTTCTGATGAGGTAAGAGCTGCTTAACAATCTTATTTTCTGAATGATGAAATTATAAAAGTGAACCTATTTAAACCTCAAAAAAAGTGGTTGTTTTGCAAGCTTCCTATATCTCACAGATGAAATTCATTTTCAATTTGAAATGCTATAAAATGAAATGGAACTATTTGGCCATGGCAAATCAAATTCTGTTTTTTGCAAAGAGATACAAAAGACTCTCCATCCTTTCACCAAAAAATTAAACTTTGAAACAAGAGGTCCATAGCACACAGCATTCCCGGCATGTAAAATCTCTACATATTAACTTCGTGGGTATAAAACTTTCAAAACCGAGGTCAGGCGCAGTGGCTCACACCTGTAATCTTAGCACCCTGGGAGGCTGAGGCAGGTGGATTGCCTAAGCTCACGAGTTGAAGACCAGTCTGAGCAAGAGCAAGATCCCATCTCTAAAAATAGCCAGGTATTGTGGCAGGCACCAGTAGTCCCAGCTACTCCAGAGGCTGAGGCAAGAGAATTGCTTGAGCCCAAGAGTTTGAGGGTGCTATGAGCTGTGACACCACGGCACTGTACCTAGGGCAGCAAATGAGACTCTGTCTCAAAAAAAAAAAACCTTTTAAAACTTAAGTATATCTTTTCTTAATCTATTATTGTGATTTGAAAGAACACAGACTTGTTTTTTGTTCAAATTCTGTGAAGAGGCCACCTTCTGAAATGTCTTGTTCTAAAACTCTTTCTGTTAAATAAACTCCACAAGGGAATGTATGTACTTCTGTGTCCCCAGTACCTATACAGTTGGAAACTACAGAATATGAGAAGTGTATGTATAATGCATTTTCTAGATAGAGAGTCCATAACTTTAATCAGATTCTCAAAGCATTCTTTGATTTGAGAGAATTTCTCCTACAGTCCCCTCACAACAGGTGTGCAAGTACTTTGTGGGTTTTTTTTAATTTGAGGCTCTGAGATAATATATGTGAAACTCTTAGAAAAATACTCAAAAAAATCAGCTGCTATTAAACTAGTTGAACTTTTAATGTTAGATGCTACTTACTTTGGGTTTTAACTAAAAAATAAAATACTTCTCTATTAATATTTGAGTGTCTTACAACAGGAGATTCAGGTTATTACATGAAATAAACTCATATTGCTAAAGAATAGAATAAAACTTCAAGTTAAAACATATACACCAAGAGCAAAAGCTAGTGCTTTTATACATAGACTTAGAGGCAGAAGGCAAGATAGTTTAAGTTTCTGTCTGTTAAATTTTAAATTCTTAATTTTCAAATACTCTGTAAAATTCTGAACATAACATCAGCATTATCCCCAAATGCAAATCTAGTACTGTGGCCAATGAAGATCTTAGAATGAAGAGTAACCACAAAAAATAATCTATTTCAGTCTTCCACCTAGGGAGTTAAAATGCTGTTGTTCACGTCTTACAGATGGCACCTCTAAAACCCAGAATTGCTGAGTGTAGCACTCAGGCCTCCCTTCTGCACAGCTCCTATTTAGTGGTATAACACTTTCTTCATTCATCAAATGTTTATTGAGTACCCTTCAAAGAGACAGGCACTATCCTAGGTTTGGAGATTCAGAAGTAATTCTGACAAAGTTTCTCCTCTCCTGGAACTTATATTCAGGAATTGAGGAAGAGGAGATGGTGATGATGAAATAACAGAGGTGGGTGTGACAGAATGACTTAGATGGGTGACTACTTTGGATTGGAGGATAGAGAAGGCTGACAAGAAGGTGCCCTTTGAGTTGGGACTTGACCAGGGGGGACCAGCCATATGGAACCACAGTGCAGAGTATTTCAAGCAGAAGAAAACACTGGTGACAATGGCCCCACTGGAGAACAAGTTTGCCATATTAGAGGAACAAAAGCCAGCCAATAGCACCCAAGCTGAGCGACAGTAAAAGGTGGAATGCTAAGATGAGAGGACAGGGACCAAAGCACACAGAGTTGTGGGATTTCATATTTATTCTGGCTGCAAAGGGAGTCCTTGGAATGGGAGTGACATTCTGATAGGCACGTTGAAAGATTGCACAGGCTGGACAGTCAAGTCAGGCTAGGAGCAGGGGAACCATTTTCGAGCCATTGATACACTTCATGGAAGACAACACAACAGCTTAGACCACAGAGATGATACACAGTGGAGAAATCTGCGATGTATTTTGGAGGTGAGCTGTCGGTGCTTGTTGGTAGATTAAATATTATATGGAAGGGTATGAAAAAAGGCAGTGTGAAGGTTGTTGTTTATTTATTTTTGTTGAAACTTTGTGGGGAGAAGGAGGAAGGGAGGTTTCTTAAGCAACTTTTATAAATACTAATGTCTTTATCCAGCTAGGAAAATCCAGAGGAGAAAAAGATGTGTTGGGGAGAAATTCCTGCTTGGGCCACGTTAAGTTCAAGATGCCTGTTACTCACTCAGGTGCCAGTGGCATGTAGACAAGTCAGACACCCCATGAGCAGCTAGGAAGATGCATCTGGTATAGAAGAGAGAGAAATGAGGATTGTTAAATTAAAAAATAGACATAATTATGGCAAAGGTGGGTTTGGATCAATATTTCTACATTAGGACCATGCACCATTATCTGTGTGGACCTTTTAAAAGAGTCTGAAGATTCCTATTTGGTAGGTCTGAATTAAAGCCTTGAAATTTTTTTTTTTTTTTCTTAATGGCAGAAAGGATTTTGCTGTCTAGATACACAAGATTGAGTGGCCATTTTTGAGACAAAGAGGAAGTCCAGGGAAGGCCTTTCATGTGCTTATACATAAATATTTCTACAAAATAAATACATAAATACACAAACAAATTAGCGAGTGATTTTTAATTAAGCACAAGAAGTCATTAAATTGCTTAATTTTCACTGAATGACTAGAATGTGTCTTTTACTCATCACAGCATCAAGGATTAATTTGGGAAAAGTAATTTTGTCAGTGTCAATTACACATTAATGTCTTCCTTGTCGATTTCCCGAAATGTTAAGCTACTGGAGCACTTTTGTTTACATTTAACTCCAGATGAAAAAAAAGTTTTGAATTTTGTACCTATATTATTTTATCTGTGAAACAAATGCTAAGAGGATGCCTTGGCATATACATGTTTACTAAAGCAGACATAGCATAAGTGCTAATATTCTTCTAAAGAACCATTTAATTATTAGCTTAAGTAAATGCAAATCACTTAGTAATGACAAAAGGTCTTCTACAATCTTAAGAACATGACGAAGAAAATACTGGCATTATAATAGACCTTGCCGATGTCTATTACGATGTCTGTTACACCATCCAGAGAAACAGAAAAAAGATTCTCCATTTCCTAATTTTTGCATCATCAAACATCATGCCACCCATAGCAAATTGCCTGAATAGCATCAACATAAAGAAACAATATTCTTAGCTCAGTCTCCAGAACGCCAACTCTTGGTTATTGGCCTCAAATTTTCCCATATTTTCCTTATTTGTGGCAAATCTTAATTTTAAAGACGTGAACTGTTGGAATCTAGAAAACTCTGCTAAGTTACAAGCGTCGTTAACCTCTTCCTCCCCTGAAAATAGGATTCTTATGATTAATTACTTGCTGTATTGACCTCTTCCTTGCATACTTGACTGTTATTTTTCCCAAATCCTAAATGCACAAAAGACAGGCCTTGGAAACATAAGTACCTACAGTGTTCTTTCAGGAACAATCCCAACAGAAAAGGGAAATTTCTGGCTCACACTATTAATTTTGTCTTATTAGTCTGATAGATGAATTGTGGGAATGGTAGGAGGAGAGCCTTAGTAGACATTTGTACAGAAATACTGATCATCTTGTCACCTATTCTTTTTTTGAGCCTGATCTTTGCAATAAATGTCATTAGTTTGCTGGGAGAGAATTTCTAAAACATCAGACACACTTATGTTCAACATTAAATAGCAAGTTACATTTCAGAAGTGTCCATGCATATACATGTCTACACATAAAGTAGCTATGTCTCTCTGCTTGGATAGCCCTTGAGAGTTAAGGCAGAAATTTTCATTGGCGTGTATACGGAGCTGGTGGTCATGCCTCCAAATATCAGGGACAAGACATGGAAGAGACACATGATCCCCATTGGAATAAATTAATTTGCCTTAAGTTTATCATTTATATGGGATTGACTATATTTTGCAAGAGATGGCACATGGCAAATTTGGGGTAAAATATTTCTCAGAAGGGTGCTGTGAAGGCTATGTTAACCAGTTTGATGAAAATATTTCAGATTCTATATAAAACCAGCACATTGTACCCCATGACAGCATTAATGTACACAACTGTGATTTAATTTAAAAAAACCTCTCAGAAAAAGTCAAATTCCTATTTTAAAAATACATAACATTCATAGTCATTTATTTGCTATAACATTTGCCTACTGCTATTCAGAATTATTTGACGATGAGTTTTTCATGTTACTATAAAGTGAGTTCAAATTGTAGCAAAATAAAATGTTAATTATAAAATGAAGTAAAAATAAAAGTGCCTTGATAGTAAAGGTTGTTAAATATTGGTATGAGTTTTACAGTGAGGTTTTAAAATAATCTCCTCTTTAAAAGGCACACTTTGTGAAGTTGGGTATGAATGAAGAAATGACAAGCTAGGTAATTTCTACAGTTTCTAGACACATTCAAATTATAGCTCCCTGATTGTATCAGTATCCCTAAAAATATTGAATTAGAGTGAGTCACACTGAACAAAGAACCAGGAATTTGGTGCAGTGTTATTGAGTTCTACTGGGTAAGTGATTCATTGAGTGACATATACAAATACCAGAGCTCAGAGAGAATTAGCTGAAATGACTGTTCATGAAACCTGAGTGTAGAGTCATGGGATTTATTACTTCCAGAGTGTTACCACTTCCTTCCTGTACCCAAATCTTTCTTGACAAATAGTATAGAATGATATAGGAATGAAGGATAGAAGGTAAGATAAGTAGAAGGTGTGAGTGACGATCCATTTTATCAACACTGTAAATGAGGCCAAAGATCATATACTTATTTTTCCTCATGTATCACTTACCTATAGGTGAAGGTTGTAGAGAGTATGTCTCTGAAATTAAGTATTTGAAATGTAAGATTCTTATAAATCTTCACTAGGAATAAAGTAGAATTATTTTTCAAATTAAAAAAAAAATCTGAATGTGAGATGTTTGCTTATTAGTGAGGCTTTCTCAGTTTAACTGTAGACAAATTCATGTTTAAGTAGAGAGTTGTTTACTGATAAGAAACTACTTATTTTAATTTCAAGCCCTCTTAAAGAATTCCATTGGAATTAAGAGAGAATTGTAAAATAGCTACCAAAAAAATTACAGTCTTCTTGAGTCTTATTCTAATAACTAACATTTATATAATTTCAATTGTTTAGAATATATATATATTTAAATAACATTTAGTTTAGAAGTTAGTTTCATAAAGGATATCTACTTCTACCTCAATGTAAGACGTATCTAGACTTTAACAAACTATGGATGGAGATACATTTTTAATGTTTTGAAGTTGGATGATATTCATCAACCAGTCAGAAATATGAATAATTGAATTTCTGGAAGGAAGCTCATTTTACATTTAAAAATATTGGCAAGATATATGAAAAATAAAATCTTAAATAGACAGTCTCTACTTTGACATTTTGACAAAAAGAATTGGAAATATCATTCAGTCACAATAAATGAGTTGAGTTACGAGTGGCCTGGGTGCTGGTGAGGTGAGGACTTAACTTATTAGAGTCCATTGTGACCCCTTTGCTATAGTTCATGTACAGGACTAGAAAACACAGTTCCTTGTTTCAGTCTACTGCAAAATGATTGACCACTTTTTATACATTATTTATTATCATTATATGTTTGTATTTTGTAATGACAATTACACTTTACCATCTAGTAAGCTTTCATGCTTTTTTTAGTTCCTATCAAGGGCAATAATAGGCATACAATACTTTTCTGATACTAGTGAAAAGCTCAGGAAATAATACAACACAGATAATTCTTTACTTCTACTATTTTTAAAAATTGTTATAATCAAGTTTGTGGACAGCTTCATTCGTGATATTTTCAAAAATTGCAAAAAGATAGTTTCCTAAAATATGTCTGGAGATTACATAAAATTGCATGTGCTATGAGATAATCATGCATTCTGAAAGCACTTCTACTCAGTCAAATTCTGATGTTAACATAATATTATAAGGTACTTACTTCTTGGTCCCATTTTTCACTTGCAGGTAATACACAGATGGCTCATGGAACTAAATGATGGGGATAAATAGTCCTAGCAAATCAGGAAGAGAAGATAGAAAATTCTGTATTCTCTCTCAGATTTGGGTTTAATCACTTCTCACTATTCTGTAATCTGGAGTAAGAGACCTTTTAGTCTTTAAAGAGATATTTAAATAAGATAAGAGTTATTACAATCCTGAACATCATCTACAAGATATGCTATACACAATTGTAGCTAATAAGGAGTACCCAAGTGTGTTAGCAGCAACTTGATGACAATAGAACTAAGGTCAAGGCATTTATTACATTGCTAAACTAGCATGTGTGGTTATGCTTGGGTACGTGTTACAGAATCACAAGAGAATGGCTTTGACTGTTGAAGTCGATCTCCATTCATCCTTGGGATGCAACTGGGAGAGCCAATTGCCTAGTAATTTATCCTCCTCTTGCCCCTTCTCTCTCTTCTACTTCTGCAATTATTTTGCAAGAATAATGTTAATTGGGTAAACTATTTTCAGAAAATGTCACTTGTGTGTTATTGTGTTAAGTTACATTGATTTATGTGCTTGGAGGACTGTTTTATTTTCATTTTGATGGAATCTTAAAAGAAACAGCAGAGATTTCTTTGGAAGAAGGGCAAAAAGGGTGGCCACAAGCACAGCAGATTTCATTGCTTTTCTTTTCTTAACATCATTTGTATTCTACCATCTTCATAACCAGCAGTCGTTAGTACTTATTATTATAACATATTATAAAAACAACATATTTGTTTTGAAGGTTTTCACTTCATTTAATCAACTAGAGATTTTCATTATATTTCATTTATTTTGAGATTCAAAAGGAAAGTTTGTTCCAAAAACAAGATTTGAACAACAACCCTCAGATATTTCTGATTTCTCAGCACAAGTAAACAGATAGCAGACTTAGGAAGAAAAATAAACGCAGGAAACTGAGCTGTGTAGAAATGGTGAAACGTTGAACCCAGTCAATTCCTGCTATCACAGTCTGAGCAGTCAGTTCTTGGCATTCCAAGTCCCTGCTGTTTTCTGGGGGGGAGGGGGTGTGAGGCCAGTGTTGAAAGGGCTGAACTTGTGATTCCAGATATGGATGTAACGCATTGGAAAATTGTGAAAGCCCTTTATCAACCTATCTCACAGCATAAATTTCCTGCTTAGTAATGGAAACAAAAATGTAAGCATAGGAACATGGAGAACTACCTTTTATTGGGTATTATCTACAGCCCTGTAAGGTACCCATAATTATCCGCATTTGTAGATAAAAAATTGAAAGCTTGAGATTAAATGAATAGCTTGTTCAAAGTGGTGCTCTGATTTGCAGATGAGATTCAAAGACAAATTTGTGTATTGCAAAGTCCTACCACAGAGCTGCTAAGCTTTTATGACCAGAGCATTGGTCATAAAAATAGTGGAAAATTTGCTTCTCTCCCAGGACCACTAATGCTAATGTAAATCCTTCATTTATTCATTGAGAAGAGAACTACTTTTCACCTGTGAAGAAGAATAAACACTATCTCCTTCACTGCACTTTGAAAAATAGTAACTCATCTTGGAAAACAGAGAAGACTCACCTCTCTGCATATCCCAAACTGAGTAGAAACAAATCCTGTTAGGATAAGCACATCTCAACTGCCCAAGTTCCTCCTCTCACTTCCAAACGGTTCCAGTACTTACAGAGAAGAATGCAGGACAGACTGAAAGCCCCCCCCCTTCTCTTGTGACCACCATGCCATTAAAAAAAAGGAACTAAGGGTGGTGCCTATGGCTCAAAGGAGTAAGGCGATGGCCCCATGTGCTGGAGGGGATGGGTTCAAACCCAGCCCTGGCCAAAAACTGCAAAAAAAAAAAAAAAAAG
>NW_003852485.1:1472314-1550096 GCF_000181295.1 Otolemur garnettii | reverse complement strand
GGAACTAAAGGATACTTATATAACATTTTAATGAAAAGAGTTTTTTTTATATTTCTTTTTTCATTACGTCAATATGAATAGATACACAGTGTAATAGTTATTCCGTGTGCTATTTCTTCAATTAAGATATAAATGTTCTTAACACAGTTGGAGGTACATTGTGAAATAAGGAGCAACAATGAACAGATAAAATTACTCAATAATTGATTGGTAAACACCATGTAACTATGGAATAATTATAAGCCCTGTGAATTATATGGTACTTATGGTTGACATTATTTAGGAAACTTAAGAAATGAACTTGTAATTTGTACTTATCAGATTTCAAATCCAAACAACCAGTTAAGTATCCTGTTATTATATAAAAGTATCCTATCATTAGATACCTGGTCAGTAATAATCACGCAGTTAGTTACACACATCATACCCCAAAGCAAAATGCAATTATAATATCATTGGGTCACCAAGAAACAGTTTATCAATTTAGCACATTCTGAAAGAAAGAAAGAAAAGATCTGTTTAAAGATAGTGCCTAATTCATGCCTGCAATCATCCAGTAAGTTTTCCCCCAGTTAGAGGAAGAGAGTGTGAGTGGCTCTGCCTCATCACTTAGGTTTTTCTCAAGTCAAATGTCAGCTCCTTCGTGAGCCTTTTCTTGCCCTTCCTTTCTGAAGTGGTTTCTACCCCAGCCCCCAAATATTCTCTATGATATTACTCTGTTTCAAATTGTCACACTTTTCTCTCTGAAATTACTTTATTCTTTGTTTGTTTTTTAAATATTTAACTCTCCCAAGTGGATAGCAGATCTTATTTTCATCAGCGAGAACACTTTGCTAAATAACTATCTCTCTTAGAACAGTGACCTTGTCTATTTGTTCAACACTATACCAGAGTGCAGCTCTCGGTAGGTACACAGTGCCACCTTGAAACGTTTGTGAGTGTATAAATGAGTCAGTGAATACCAGGTAGGAACAAGGCGGTCAGAGCATAAAACAAGACAGCTCCTCCATGCCTTGGATCTTGCATGCCTAGAAAAGGAATTACTATGCTAGGTACATTCAAAGTGATTTTCAAAGCAGGCATAATTTAAAAAAACAAACAAACAAAAAAAAAGGACTAGGTTTGGCACCTGTGGCTCAAGTGGCTAAGGCGCTAGCCATATACACCTAAGGTGGCCAGTTGGAATCCAGCCCGGCGGCCAAACAACAATGACGGCTGCAACCAAAACAATAGCCTGGCATTGTGGTGGGCATCTGTGGTCCCAGCTACTTGGGAGGCGGAGGCAGGAGACTCCCTTGAGCCCAGGAGTTGGAGGTTACTGTGAGCTGTGATGCCATAGCACTCTACCCAGGGGGACAGCTTAAAGCTCTGTCTCAAAAAAAATAAAATAAAATAATAAAATAAAATAAAGGACTAATCTTAATACTTAATTCAAATATAGTTATCCTCAATGCTGCCATATTGTTTTAACCTGATTCAGCCTACTTTGCTTCACATGAACATACTTTGAGCTGCTTACCCATAGTCTCTGACCATGCACATTTATTTCTCCAGACAACAACCTTAATTGGTCTTCTGAAGACGGCCCGGCTCCTTCGTCTTGTGCGAGTGGCCAGGAAACTGGATCGGTATTCAGAATACGGCGCTGCTGTTCTAATGCTCTTAATGTGCATTTTTGCCCTGATTGCTCACTGGCTGGCTTGCATTTGGTATGCGATTGGGAACGTGGAAAGGCCTTATCTGACTGACAAGATCGGATGGTTGGATTCCTTAGGACAGCAAATTGGGAAACGGTACAATGATAGTGACTCCAGCTCTGGACCATCCATTAAAGACAAATACGTCACCGCACTTTATTTCACCTTCAGCAGCTTAACCAGCGTAGGATTCGGGAATGTGTCTCCTAACACCAATTCGGAGAAAATCTTTTCAATTTGTGTCATGTTGATTGGCTGTGAGTAGATTTCTCTTCTGTTACCTATTAGGATAAAATAATACCATGAAATTAAAATATCTAAAACATTTATCAAAAGGCAAAGAAAAATTACAGAAACCTGTGGCAATAATGTATGGGTGCTATATTCTACCAAACCTAATTCTCTCTGTGAAGTGGAGACACTGAAAGTTCAGTCAAACTTTAAGAATCGAGGGGCATAAAATTGGGAGTGACATGGGTGTTGGGATTCTGTAGAAACTTGCAGTTCACTTCAGTTGCTATAAAAGAGGTATCTGTAATTTATTACCAATAAATATTTTCAATTTCAAACTGAGGCTATATCAGAAGGGAAAAATTAGCTCACATTTCATGCTATTGATATAGACATATAGAAGCAAAGATACAGATAGAAACTAGTACATAGTATATCACAAATATCACTACGCCAGTTATAATGTAAGCTAATCTTTAGGATGTGTGTATTTATACAACGCACACTTACTTCTACATAAGTTTTCCCCCTGTCATTGACCAAAAATTTCTTTTCCTGTGATGTTATGCCAGGACCTATGATTGCCCTTTACCCTGCAATGAGCTAATGTAAAAGCACCATTTACAATGAATAATCTTCAGGGTAAAAAATTCTGTGTTAAAAGATGTTACAATGTTAACATTTTTAAAAAAAATCAGATTGGGGAACCACCAAAGATCATCTTGCTTATACTTGGCAACAAATGGGAAAACATGATGGGTTTTTAAAGCTTCCAAAAGAATGCCATCCTTAGATTGCATAGAAAGGTGAAAATCAATCCTGATACCTATTTTTAAATATCAACATATTGACTATTGAAATGTTCTTAAAGAAGCCCTAATTATAAAACTTAAATAGATTCACCCAGTTTGTTGTCCACGTTATATAAAATGTACTCTTCGTGTTTATATTAATGTTTTAGTGTTATTTCAGTAATGCTTGCATAAATAAATAACATTAGATTTAAATAACTCTTAACACTCTACTAATGCAGTCCAAGTCTTAGCTACAAACACAGAAGAATCACTGTACCCAGAAGAAAATGAAGTGGAACCTACTAGAAAAAAGTAGAAATTGCATTCCAGAAAGACTGAGTTTCTCAAAATAAACACTCTCCCGTAGTAATTACACTTTTTAGTGGTCATCAACTTTAGTGCATAGGTAGCAAAGAAGGAATACAGGGGAAAATGCTCTTAATTAAGTAATTATACAGAAAAAACATGCCTTTTAAGAAAACAGAGACTGTATTTTGAAACCTGGAGTTTATAAAGAAGAGTTTTTAAAATGCACTGAAGTTTAGCCAGTTCACTATTTAGACTTAGTAAACCATAACATTTAGTACAGTGGTTTTTATTTATTATATATATATTTTTGAGACATGTTCTCGTTTTGTCACCTAGGCTAGAATATAGTGGCCTTATTATAGCTCACACCTCCCTGCAACCTCAAACTCCTGGGCTCCAGTGATCCTCCTGCCTTGGCCTCCCAAGTAGCTAGGATTACAGGCACACACCACCATATGTGGCTGATTTTTCTATTTTTTGTAAAGATGAGGTCTCACTCTTGCTTAGGCTGGTCTCAAACTTCCAGCCTCAAGTGACCATCCCACCTTGGCCTTCCAAAGAGTGAGGATTCCAGGCATGAGCCCCCATACCTGAACTGCACTAATCTCTACTTGCTTAAACCTAATCTCCAATCCCTAAATCAGGCAATCACTGACAGTTTTCTTCCTTCCTTACTTTTGTTCTTTTTTAAATATAGTGCCATACTATCCTATTGATTCTTTAAGAGTACATGTGTTCTGCAGATGATTTCTGCAGAAGAATTTTATCTCTAAGGAAGAGGGGAAATACTCCAGTGAAACAGGGTATGATAAGATACACTCACATTCCACATCACGTTATGTATTTGAATAAAAGACTTTGTTCTTTAAATCTTAAACAAAATAATAATATGCAAAGCTTAATGCCACCAAGGAAAAAAGTTTATAGGTATTCCTGGAGAACTATGTCATAATCTATTATTCCATAAAGAGACAAAGTATAAAATTGAGACTTGAAACTTAGCAATAATAAGAATACGCCTGATATTTGCTCAGCCATTTAACATATATGAATGTACACATGCCTGTTATTTCCAGTTAGAGGCAACTATTTTAGAAAATGATTTGGTTTTAGCTGTTTGCTATCTTTTAAAGCTAAGCACATACTCCTCAGACCTATTAGTAGCCTGATTTCAACATAAAAAGTAAAATAAAACAACCAAAAATATGTAAAAGATTGTATATATGCTAATTATAACTGTAGTGGTTAAGCATTCTCATCATACTTGAGCTTCTTTAAATGTAATCTTTAGTCCAAAAAGAAAAATTTAAGCCAAATTGTAGAAACAAAGCAATCAACCACCCATCTTATAGCAATTAAATTCAAGGGTACTAAAAATAAAATCTTAAAAATTATCATCTAACAAAATGCAAATAACTCAAATGCCTATACGTATATTTATAAAAGCTGAAATTTGCAAAGATTGTTTTTGTACTTCTGAATGTATACAGAGAACAGCGATCAGATAATTTATTTTATTTATTTGTGTATTTATTTATTGTTAGAGAATAAAAATGTACATAACACAAAATGAAAAACAAAAGAAAGGTATACAGTCATTAACTGTAAATGTAAGTTGTGCTCATATATTTATATCTATGTTTTCTAATACATAATATAATTTTATATTTTTATTCAAATAGTATAAATATAATATGTATACTGTGTTTTATTTAAGAGACACAGAAGCCAATCAACAAAGGCAAATGTATTCCATCTCTTACTTGCTTGACAAACATCTTGGGAGAATTCCTCATTTTTAGAATGTGTAAAAAAAAGTTACTGGAGTTCTGCCTCCAGACATACTGGAGTTACTAAAACTTTACCCTCCTTCCACTGAAAACAAAAACCAACAAACAGAAAACAGAAGAAAATATATAAAGCAAATGTTTTCGGACACTTGGAAGTGAATAGGGGAACTTGGTCCCCAAAAGAAGGAAAACAGATTGGGGACCATGTTACTATTCTTGGCTTTCTACCTGGGGGGTACTTTCTGAGAGAACCTAAGCTGACCACGACAGTCTTGCTGAGTTTAAAAAAAATAGAAAATCAAAGGTCATGGAGGATAAGATGCCAGAATTTTTAAAACAGACAACTGAGAAGAGGCAGCTTTGGCAAAGAAAAGCTCCAGAAACCTACATAGGTCTCGCTTTGAGTCTTCTGACGACTACTAAATCACAAAAGCATGAGGTGAAATGGCTCAAGACCTGGCAAAGAAATACCCAAAGTCCTGTAAGCTGAACAATTTCCAGATACCCCACAGGTGGGAGATTTTCAAATTCTAGCCAGCAGTTTAGAAAGCTCTTATTGGACATCCAGAATATTCAGTAGAAATAACATCTCAGAAAAATTGTGCCGTATGGTACTAGAGTTGATCTTCCCCTAACAGAGCTTAAAAACAACCCTCAAAAGGTACAAGCTGATCTGCAAATGCCCCAGCCTATGGGAACATCTAACGTGTTTTTTTGGTTTTATGTTTGTTTGTTTGTTTCAGTTTGGGGTTGGGTTTGAACCCACCACCTCCAGCATATGGAGCCAACGCCCTACTCCTTTGAGTCAGAGGTGCCGCCCCCCCATCTAACATTTAAAAAAAAAAAAAATACACCAGTGAACAATGTTAATTGTAAAATGCCCAACATCCATTAAAAAATTAATAGATACAGTAAGAAATAGGAAACTATAAACCATAAGCAGAACAACGAAGTAAAATGAAACCAGAATTGACAGACACAATGGAACAGACAATGCCAAGCATTTGAACCAATATGTATATGGAGTCCCAGAAAATGGTGGAGGCAAGCAGAAAAAAAAAAAAATTTTAGAAAAATAACGACTAAAAATGTTCCAAAATTTATTAAAATTATACACCACAAATATAAGAAGCACAGTGAATCCTAAGAAGATTAAATGTGAGTAAACCACATCCAGGCACATCATAATCAAATTACTGAAAATTAATGATAAAGTCTCAGTAGCCACTAGCAAAAAGACAGTAGAACAAAGCTCCTAAATTGCTAAAAGAAAAAACAAATCTGTCAACATAGAAATCTATGTTTAATTAAATTGTCCTTCAAAAATGGTAAAACTTGACATAATTCATCATAAGCAGCATACAAGAAATGATAATAGTACTCAGGTCGTAAGAAAATGATACCAGATGAAAATTTGGATTAACACAGAAGAATGAAAGAGCAGAAATGGTAAATAATTATGTGAGTAAATTTAAAAGAGTTTTTCTTTATTTATAAATGTCTTCAAAAATATTTTTTCTCTGTTTATATTTTTGACAGCTTATAGCAAAAATAAATTCAATTAATGTGTAAATTCTATATCATATGCAGCTAGAGAAAGTATGATAATGATAACATTGAAAAATGAAAAGGGGAAATAGAAATATTTTTTATAAGATTCCAACATCCTACATGAAGTGAGTAGGGAAGACAAAATACAAAAATAAAAAATAATAAATCCAAAGGATAGCAAGAAATAAGAAAAAAGAGACATGTAGAAAACAAATAGGAAGATAGTAGATTGAAAGCTGACTGTATCAATAATTACATTAAATGTAAATGATCTGAGCACTCTCATTGAAATGCAGATATTATCACTGTCTTAAAAGCAAGGCTTAGCCACATGCTATCTAAAGAAAACACACTTAAATATAAAGACACAAGAAAAAGATGGGAAAATGTTCATACATACTATAATCATGTATTAACTTCAAAGTAGACTTTAGGACACCAACTATTACCAGAGCTAAAATAGAAAAACACAACAGTCCTACATGTGTATGCACTTAATTATAGAACTTTGATGCAAAAACTAAGCTAATTAAAAGGAGAGATAGACAAATTCATAAGACAAACACATGATTCTAGTTTGCAACTTTAACACTCTCCTCTCAATTTTATAGAATAAACAGACACAAACATCAATAATCTGAGATATAGAAGACTTAAACAATACTATAAGCTAAACTTGACATATGGACAATTGTACATTCTTTTCAAATGTATATGGATGGAACAGTCACCAGAATAGGCTGGGCCTGTGCTGGGCCACAAAACAAGTCTCAATAGATTTTAAAATAACTGAAATCATACAGAGTATTTCCTGAAACAAAAAACCAGTAACAAGAGAAGGTAGATGAGAAGGAAAGGTAAGAAAGATTGATACATATTTTTAAAAATCTCCATGTATTTGGAAATTAATACACTTCCAAATTACTTGTGGTTCAAAGCAGATATCACATGGAAAATTATAAAAATGTTTTTAAAGTAATGAAAATAAAATGCATCAAACTGTATAATGAGTACTTTGGGGCATTAACATTTTTAGAGAGGAAATTCATACCTTTTCACATTTTTATTTAAAAAGCTGAAACATTGTAACACATTTGTAACTGAATACGGTGTTCTCAATTTGTACTGAATAGTTAGAATATTCTATTAAAGTTGTGAAACATGAAAAAAATAAAATAAAAAAATAAAAACATTTAAGCTTCTATTTTTATGAAGTCAGCAAAAGACAAGGATAGTAAACCTAAAATAACTGAAGGAAAACAAATAATATGTAAGAGCAGAAACGAATAAAATACAAAGTAATAGAAAAAGCAATGGAAATAAATTATAGCTCTTTAGGAGACTGATAAAATTGATAAGCTAGACTGAAAGAGAGAAAGAAGAGATAACTCATCAATGTTCTTTATGATAGAAAAGATATTACTGCAAATCCTACAGATGTTAAAAGGATAATAAAAGAACATCGTGACAAATGATGGACTTGACACTTTACAGGAAATGGACAAATCCTTTCAATTACATAAATTACCAAAGTAAAAATAATCCTGAGCCCAAACCAAAAATTGATAAATTAGATTTCATCAAAATAGATAATTTCTGCTCTTCAAAGAACACCGTTAAGAAAAAGAATAGGCAGATAATAAACTGGAAGAAAATGTTTTCAATATTTAGATCTAAAAAAGACATACATGTAGAATATGTAATTTAGTTCTTACTACTCCATAGTAGGAAGACAATTCAATTTAAACATGAGCAAAATATTTGAACAGACATTTCACAAAGGAGGATCTATGAATGGCCAATAAGTACGTGGAAAGATGTTATTATTCATCAGGCAAATGCAAATTAAAACTCTAATGAGATATTATGCACACTACAATAGTTAAAATTAAAGACTGGCAAAATCAAATGTTGGACAGGATAGGGAACAACTGGTATTTTCATGGCTGGTGAGAATATAAAATGATACAACTTGGGAAAACAGTTTGGCAGTTTCTTATACAGTTAAACATAACACACAACTCAGCAATTTAAACACTTTAAAAGGGAAAAGACTGGAATCCTAAAAGATTAGGATACAAATGTTTGTGGCGGTTTTATTTATAATAGCCAAAAAGTAGAAACAACAAGATTTCCACCAACAGGAGAAGGGAAAAACAAACTGTGGTATAGCCATGTGATGCAAATCAATCCAGCAATTGAAAACAAACTGAATCACTGATATGCACAACAGAGTGATTCCGAAAAACATTATTCTGAGCAAAAGAAGTCAGACACAAATGAATATGTACATTAGGATTCAATTTATATGAAATCCTAGAAAATGCAAACTAATCTGTTCTGACATAAAGGAGCTCAGTGGTTGTTCAAGGTCTGAAGTGAGTGGCACAGGCGGCCAGTGGGCACTGGGAAACTTTGGGTATAGGGAAATGTTCTGTATCTTGTTTGTGTTTACAGGGACGTATACATTTATCAAACTAATTGTACACTTAAAATGGATGCTTTTATCACATTTAAGTTATACATCAATAACATTTATTTTTAATTACACTTTTGTAATGGAAAAGCAAGTGTATTTGCTCTGTCAACACTTTTCAGCTACTATTCTTCAACCAACAAGATGTATTAGTAGGGTTAGGATATTTGATTTGGAGTATGGTATATGGGAGGAAGTCTTAAGACACACCGGTTTTATTTCTGTCATACCTAACCTAAAGAAAACCATTCTGATGAAATTGGAACTCCCCATTTTATAAAGTTAATAAAATATTGAGTTGAGGAGAGATGCCTCTATATCCAGAACCTATCAAAGTGCTTTTGACTGATTGCTCTTGCCAGTTGGACATAAACTAAAAAATGTACACAAGATATAATCATTTGTAAGCTTCCTACTAGCTTGCAACCTTTAGCTCCATTTGCTTCTTAAAAAAATAGGAAAAAAATTGATGTCTTTACTATAATTTTAAAATTCAGAAACACAGAATTTCCTAAGTGAAATATTTCAATGGGTCTCTCATGTGAAGAATTTTTGGCCATCTTGACAGTGAGTGGGAATTGCCTGTTTCTCATCTAAACTTACATTTTTGGTTCGTTTTGATGGAAATATAGAGATAAGAACACAGTATTTATTAAAAATAAAGTAAGATTTTCTTCCCAACCTTTTCCCTTCACATAATTATATGTTGAAGTAAAATTACCAACATTGATTATGTGCCCTGGGATTGACTCTCCTTCCTGAGCACCTGATAGGTTCTTTGGAAACGTAATAGCACACACAAGTATTTCCAACAATACATTTAGAATGAGGAAAATATATTTCTCACATGAATCTCCCCATGGAGAATCAGTTCATGGAGAATCAGTTCAGATGACATTCAACAATGAGGTATGTAGCACTTTTTCTAGGATCCATTTAAGAATTTAAACGTCTAACCTCATAGTACAGATATAAATAGACTTACTCTAAAGAAACAGCTCACATGGCTATGAAAGCTGAAAAGTCTCAAGATGGGACTTGGGACTTGACAGCAAACTGGAGACCTGGGAGACCCACAGGTGTGGGTACAGTCTGAGCCTGAGTCTAAGTGGAAAGGCAGGGGAAGATGGATGTCTTAACTCACAGACAGGCAGAGAGAGTGAAGCTCCCTTAACCCACCTTTTTGTTCTATTTACGCCTTCAATGGATTGAGTATGGTCCATTCACAGAGGAGAGTACTATCTTCTTGTTTACCGATCCTAATGTGAATCTTATCCAGAAAAACCATCACAGACACACCTCAAGTAACGTTTTACCAAATTTCTAGGCACCCTGGTGCCCAGTCAAGTAGACATAAAACTAACCATCACATTCAACTTTCATCCTCCCAAATAGATAAAAATAAGGGGTTACTTTCCCTGGGACTTTTTTTACTTGGGACGTCTATAGTAGACAGTTGCCATGATAACCACACATGATGAGATAAGCAGACAGAAGCTAGAAAAGAAAGCAAAGGCCCTGCAAAATATTATGAGTTTATAACACAGCCTGAGTCTTGCCAAACTCTACTTTAAAAAAATAATTAAATGGTTTATAGAGGCAGTTGTTTGTGAAATGTGTTTGGGGGAAAAAAGTATTGGTTAAAGATAATATAATTAAACACTTCAAGCATTTCTGGTATTGTTGTGACTTTTCCAGACTGCTTGGTGTATTGCTGTCCCAGTGCGTTAAACCTCATCTCTCGGTTTCTGACAGATATCCAGAGATCTATATACAAACCACATACAGCCTGGCATGATGAGACTTTTGGCATAGAGCAAATCGTTTCTTTTTAGAAATATTAAAAACTGAATACAAATATAAAAAAGAATAGAGAAAGTGTTTAAAGAGCTTATTTTAAATCATAAAGATTTAGCAGAGAAGAACTAATATGGATATTCTAAGTACTGAATATATAATATAGCAAGGGAGGTCATAGCAGTCTCTACCCAGAGAAAGAACAAAAATGTATTCTTTTCTCCCCATAAAAATAAAACTAAGTGCATTTTCTAGGCCAGAGATATGTTTCTTATGCAAAGATATGATGAAAATGAATTAGAATAGATTAAAAATTGTATACTCATTAACACGCTAAGGAAACTGGGTTTCTGAAAAGAACTAGTTATTTTCTTAACAAGTCCAATGTATTCAAAGTAATCTTAAAATTTTAAATCCATTTTTACTACTGCAACGTTAGATTTGAGACTGAGAGGCAGAGATAAGCCACAATTTAAAAGTTTAATATTCAGATTCCTATTCAAAAAGTGGTTTTAAAGTCCTCAAAAGATGTTTTTGCCTCCTGAGATTGTTTCGTGTGGAAGCTTAGTCATGGTGGCCGATGACAGGCCTTTTTATGACAAATGAAATGGTTTACTGTAAACGCATTTTGTCTCCAGTCAATGCTCTCAGAGACAAGCTGATATTATAAGCAATTTGACTTTTTACTTTAATTTAGAATTCATAGTGACTTTCAAAAACTTCCCTTTCCTGCTTAAACTGTAAAATTTAAAACCCTATAGGTTTAACTTCAGCTTTCCCCAGGAGCCATTGGTAAATCCTCACCACTGGCTGAGATAATCAAAATCTATTCTGACAATATATACTGCGTAAAATGCCCACGTGTAGAGTTCCCCTGTAACTTTGTGTTTTATCCACTCCAGCACTAATGTATGCAAGCATTTTTGGGAATGTGTCTGCGATTATCCAAAGACTATACTCGGGAACTGCCAGGTACCACATGCAGATGCTGCGAGTGAAAGAGTTCATTCGCTTTCACCAAATCCCCAACCCTCTGAGGCAACGTCTTGAGGAATATTTCCAGCACGCGTGGACTTACACCAATGGCATTGACATGAACATGGTATGTATTTGTTTTCCTAAACAGAAGCACCCACAGGCATTGTAGCTATAACCAAAATGGAAAGGCCAGTCTCACCAGCTTTGACCCCCCCTGCTTTTGTTTTCTTCTCTCGGATGTGTATTTTCTCCCCTGGAGATAGTCTCTCATTCTCAATTCATGGCATTGCATGGTGCTATACCTAGTTATACTGTGTGGCAAAGGCATTATACCATGATGCAAACTGATATAACTGTGGGGGGTGGGGCACCCACTCTGGTTAGAGAGAACATTGCGTTACCTGGGACTTGGCTTTCACTATATGATCTAGTTCCCAGTACCCCCCAAAATAGCAGGACCCACATGCAATAAAAAGTGGCAACTAAACAGTAACAACAATGATGCCCCCAGTGATCCAAGGTTAACACGTTAAAAGAAAGGAGAGTGAAAATGTGTAGGAGAGGTTAGGGAGTTTCCGTATGTCATAAGCATTTTATGATAGGAAGTTTCACGCTGCTTTTAAGAACTTTTAAAAAAAATATTTTAAACAATTTACTATGTGCCCTCTTACTGTATTAGATTTAATTCATCTTTCCTTTCAAGGAGGAAATATGGATTCCTTCCTACCGCTTGTGCAAATTGTACATCAAAAATCACTCGTCATAACCTCCTATGTCACGGCTCAACAGTCAACACACTAATAAAATTAATGTGGTTCAAAGAGCTCTTATTATTAGTAGGATTGCCCACTTATTTTGTCTTGCTACTTGGCTATAGAGACTGATCACTAAATAAATTATACAACAAATCTAAATTCCATGACGTAGCACAAAGCAATAGAAAAAAGATTAAAAATATGACTATTCCTCCACTGGGCAAGGACCCTGTTTCTAAAAATTCCTCAAAAAATAAAATCACTCACATTTAATTATGTCAATTCCATAAGCAATTTTGTGTAAGTCAGCCTGTATAATTTACACTGATATTTTTTGTTTAACCAGTAACAAACAATCCGATAGACAATTTCACAATTAGCACTAATAGCGCAGAAAGCATTGCAAACATTGCCGAATTTGAAAGACATATTTATATACCGATAAGTCCATCATAGATGTGTGTAATTGGTTTGACTGAGAAGTAAGAACATGCCTTATAAAAAATTTAATTTGAATAGATTATCTAATTAGCGCATTTCATATAAAACTGTAGCTAAACTCCATGAGTTATTTCTAATCATCTCAAAATTCCTTGTGAAAAACTAATTTGATAAATTGATCTCCCTGAGGGAACACTTTAATGTCACTGTGTCACCTACATATTGATCACTTTTATACATGTCCACCGCTATTATTGTTTAACAAAGGTATCAGCATTCAAGAGCTGTTGGGGAAATCTCTACTGCTGGGTTGGTTGAAGCAGTGTCAAAAATTTTTAATCAACCATGTGTCACTCAGTTTTGTTGTTCCATACTGCCAGATTATTTCAGTAACAATAGTAAAACAATTATTTTACCTCCCCTCTCCATATTCCTATAGTTTTGTGACCATTTTTGTGATAAAGTCTATTTTGTGACTATTTACCTTTCATTGTTTGACTCTATTACCTTTAAGTTTGGTTTATATACCACTTGCCTATTTACAATGTACTTATGAAAGATTTATCTCTTTCCTGTCTGCTTCACACCTTAATAAATGGAATCACAACACCCACCGGTAAGAACAGGAGGTATTTATATCCAATTTAATTCTCGTGTAAATTGTTGAGAATACCCTTGTTATCTGTCAGGTTTAGAGCTTGCTAAGTGATTTCCAATGTTAGTTCTGATCTTTTCTGCATGATGTAGCACAGGAAATACAAAGCAAGAAACTGGGGAAGATAACCTGGAAGAGGCCAAGTACAGAATGGAAATCCTTAATTTTAATGACAACTTGACCTCTGAGAATATTTATATAGTTTCCCGCTCCCCACAGAAATTCACTTCTCTGTCCCTCTCCTAACTCTGGTAAAGGTTATGGGTATACGGTTTGCATTAGATGATTGTCATAAAGAAAATGTCATTCTTTTTCATCATTTTCTATTTTCATGACGTAGGTGCTTTCCTTTCCTCTCATCTGCATGCCTGTAGTACACGATCCTGGAGTGTGTGAGCTCTAAACCATGTGCCGCTCCGTCTTGCATGTGGTTTTGAGAGCTTGACTTTGCACGAACTTCTTGTTTGTCTACATTTCTCATTTTGTGACTGCAAAGTGAGTAAAAAAAAAAATCAAAGGGCGAGATAACTCTGAAAACTCAGCAAATGGAAGATGCTTACTTATTAAGCGCTATATATAGAACACAGTTGATTTGAGAAAAGAAACTATAATCTTAGACTATTGAGAGGTTTAAAAAAAAAGTAGATTTTTACCTCCAAAACCACATTGTTAAATATCCCCGTGTCTTGTCCCTTTTTGTCAATTAAATTATAATTTATTAACAGTTTAAAATTAGTTAAATTTATGTATTGTGATACATAAAAGGACATCAAACTGTTATATTTTGCATTAGCATTCCATGTTATTTCATTTAAGTATAACCTTAAATATAATTTCTCATGAAACATCTCAGGTCATTTTTACTGTTCAACCTTGTCCAAATGAAGTACAAGACTTTCAATCACATTGTATTAATTGACCTAAAATTATTTTTTATTTCCAAAAACATTTGATTGTTTGATAGGTCACAAAAAATAAGAAAGAGTTGACCCAAAAAAAATGGCCATATTCCTTCGTCTTTGCATCTTTTGCTCTTGGTGAAAAAGCTATTGCCAGAATATTCCAGAATGTAAAGCATTCTGGGAACAATTATGGATACCCTTTCAACTGAACCAAATGGTTCTAAGTACAAAAGGAAAAGCATCAGGATAAAGAAGCTAGTGAAAGGAACGAGTTTGATTTGAGTCTGGTTTCAAAGTTAGAAGTAGTAGAAATTATCTCAAAGATTTGTAGGGGTTAATTCTGGAAAACACTTTCCCTTGTACGTCCAAAAATTTGACAAGGTAGGAGTGAGGAGATGCTTTCTCAAATTGGCACTATTGGCATCTTAGTGATCATTCATCTTAATGAATGTCTCCAAATCAAAACCAACCTCTGACCCCATGTAAAATTTTCCAAAGTTGACTAACACTGCCTTAGTCACAATACTATCAAGGTCATGAGAGTCATTTTCCATGTGAATGTAGAGTAATAAAGTGGCCTCACATCACACATAAGAGTCTGGCTTAAATGAAGAAGAACACTGATGACCACAGTCCATAGATCATTTTGGACAGAGGGAAATAAATGATTTAGGACAGAAACTACTCCGTCATTTAATATTATATTGGCATGGAGGTAAAGTCTGTATGAACATTTAATAGAGAACATATTTCCCCCAATCCCACCAAGTCATGCCTGAATCATAGAAAATCTATGCAGAATAGGGATTCAGAAGACCCAAGAGCTGGCTCTCAATCTGCTGCTTATCTTGGAAAGTCACTTAACCTGTCTGCAATTTCATTACACGTGTCATTTTTCAGTATTTTTGAAGGACTAGAACTATGCTAAGTGTGTGGAATAATTTTAAGAGATTTTCTACTTGAGGACAGAAATTCTAACCTACTACTGCCTACCCTTCACTCCCTGTGGTGGCAGGCAGGGCTCTGAGTCTCCTTTATGGAACATTCGTTTCTGTGTGGAATATTCAAAAACCACTGGACTGGGTGGCTGGTAGAATTGTCAATGGCATAGAACCAAAGGAGACCATTCCAGGTAAAGACAAAGACAGAAGTAGAGGCACAGACTACACATAGAATTAGACAAATAATCTAGAAACAAATTTAGGAAGGAAAGAGAGCAATTGGGTATCTTTTTAGCCTAGGGTATTAATGGAGGAAATTTTGAGAGATAAATATAGAAAGTAATTGCAGTAAGAGCATAGGAAGAGGTATACATTCCTTGGTAGGATGGATTAATAAGTTTTCCTTAAAGACAGGAAAGAAAGAAGAGAGAAAGGATGAAGGCATTGGCCTTGCAGAATAAGGAGAAAACTTGACAGCATTTGCATTACATGGCCCAGTCTCTAGACAAAGCAGGGACTTGCTTAATTCTTGAGAAAGGAGGAGGTGTACAATAGGAGTGAAACCAAAGGAGAAAATTTTTGGACATTTCAATCAAGAAGAGTCAGATTAATAGGCTAAAAATACTTCAAGTCACAGTGAGAGTCTGAGTGACACCGCATACTCTTGTAATAGACCCATGAAAAAAACCAAACTGGAAAACAGATTAATAAAGAATGGTAGTTTGTAATCCCAACTACTGAGGAGGCTGAAGTGAGAGGATCACTTGAGGCCAGGAGTTCAAGACCAGCCTAGGCAACATACCAAGACCCTGTCTCTAAAAAAACAATTTTTTTAAATTACCCAGACATGATTGCAGGTGTTTATAGTTCCAACTCCTCAGGAGGTTGAGGCAGGAGGGTCTCTTGAACCAGGAAGTTCTAGGTTGCAGGGAGCTCTGACCATTCCCCACAACCATGCTATGGCACAGCAGCCTAGGCAAGGCCCTCTCTCTTAAAACAAATTTTTTTTAAAGAAAGAATCGTATACTGTTTAGTTTCCTGGGGCTAATGTGCTAAGGAGTATCTTAATGAAAATTGCACTTCCTTTACTCGCACAGCTGTTTCTAGTTCTCTGTTATCTGTCAGAATAGCCTCTATTACTAATGCCAACATCTCTACCTCCACAGTCTCACATTACCCCATCAAATACTTCATTACGCCCCATCAAACACTTCATTACACCCATTACGCCCTCTTACCTAAGTAACTTCACGTGTGCCAGACCTTCATATTAGTTCATGAAGTATCTTAATACACCATAGTAAAATACAATAGCAAGCTCTTTCAGTATATTCAGTTCAGCCACTCAGATAAAAATAATCCTGTGACAATAAATCCCATCAGAAATACAAAAGTAAAATCTACAAAAGAGCATGGCTTGCTTTCACCATATTGTTTTTAATGCCTTTACCTTTTCGTAATGATCCTTTATCTACTGAAGTGGATAAATATGATCAGTGAGAAAACCTTGACTGATCAGCATATCGTACAGCCATCCTAAAAGTTTAGAAATATGGTGCTGTCATATCTGGCTCATCCTTCACATATTCAAAAGGGGAATAGATATTGGAAAACCCCTTCGTTTAAGTGATAATGACTTGCAGCATTGGTGACACATTTTGGTTTTCTATAAATAAATACCTAGCTACCATTTAGAAGTTGAATTAAAATAACCGTTTTGCACAATGCCCTTGAAAGGATGTTTTCATCCGAATGTTGATACGTTGACAGGAATTGCCTGGCTCTGCAGAAACTGGGTAGGTAGTAAAATTTTGCACTAGGAGGAAGTTTTTAACATACAAACTTGCCACGATCATCTACATAAGGAAGGGCAAATTTCACCTCCCCTTCCTAGGCTACTTGCTCTAAATTTCTCCAAAATTCCACAGAGAACAATTAACCATCCCATGCCCCAGACATGAACATTATCAAGTTTAAGACAGGCGTCTGGTATTTTCAGGTCACAAATGGTACATGCTCATCCTTTCACAAGTGAGGATGGTCACTTCATCCTGGTCTCCAACCACCATCCAGAAGGCATCATGCTGCTTCTATGCAAAGTGAGTTCTTCAGTGGTGGGGTCTGACTTACAGCCATTCCGGAACACAGAGAGATAATGACAACAGGCCCCGGACTGCATATCACAAGCAGTCCGCAGAAACACCGATGAAGTGGTGAACAACTTCCACGCTTCAGTTTCTCCACTTGTTATTAGTACTGTCTCTCTTCCCAGGTGGAAATTATGGCTCAAATTGTTTTTAATTCCTTAAAATAATGGTCCTATTTGAACAGAACTCTAGAGTGCAGTTTTTAGGTACAATGTGTTTCATATACTTTCTTTGGAATGGTAGGAGCACAGGAATAATCCTTCCTCAATTCAGTTTCAGATCATCTAACAATCAACACACATTAAGCCAATAATAAAAAATAGAAATCTCCAAAGTTCAGTTACAAAATATTCTTTGGAAATATGATTTTAAGTCTCTTTTAATTCAAATGCTAGAGTAACTTGACATTTCTTGAACACAATGGAATCAAACTATCTACAAATTCCCCCAAAATAAAAGTCCAGTATTTTTTCCATTGGAAAACATAACCAATGGAGAGGGAATTTATATTATACATGGATAGGTAAATGTTCCACCCAATGTGTCAGATTTATTAGCTGTTGCTTTTAAAGGTGAAAAAAAGCAGAAAGAGTTCTTCTACCCAAATTATCATATAGCCTTAAAGCAGCAGTAGCTCAAAACATTTAGACATATTTTGCTTTAATTTTTTTTATTTTTTTTTTTTTTTTTTTTTGCAGTTTTTGGCCAGGGCTGGGTTTGAACCTGCCACCTCTGGCATATGGGGTTGGCGCCCTACTCCTTTGAGCCACAGGCACCACCCATATTTTGTTTTTTTACTTTAGTCGTATTGCTATCCATGTGGATGAATGTAGATGGAAAAATAAATAATCATCATATTTTCCATGTCAGATATACCTAAAGAACCTCTTCATTTGTATCCTGTGCTCCTATTGGCCAGGTAAGCCACTCCCCCAGAACTCCACACTCACCTAGGGACCATCTGGTAGGAACTTTTCTTACAGAGGGGTCCTCCACCACTGATGATATATTAACATTCCAAAGCTATGCTAAATCACTTCTATATATGCTGTAATTCATTCTACCCTCCCTACTGTTAATCTCATATCAATATGCTCTGCAACCCACATAGGGCTAAAACATGTCTGCACTTAAGAACACCTACCATAGTGGGAAGAGAAGCCAGGCTCATTCCACATAGGTAGAAGTCTTTGATTTGAGTCAGAGAGGTAAATCTCTAGTCATCACTTAGTGTACTGTAAGTCACAAGACCCTAGACAGTGAGGTCTTAACAGTGTTTTCCAAGAAGAGGTCTTTAGCCCAGGGTCTAACTAATTTTACCTGCTTTATGTATCAGCTATTCTTAAAATTTAACAGAGAACACCAGCACTGAGATCACAGCATTATAATAAAGCAATTCCCTTTGACAGGGTATCTGAAAACAAAGTGGGGTATGATGCCAGGAAAACTACATGGTGCAAATTTTCATAAGCAGAATTGCTAAAAAAGAAAGGAGAGTATACAGCCTGGCACGGAGTGAAATAATCAGAGATAGAGACTTTCTTGGAGTTAAGGCAGAATGGAGACATGGGAATAATAGGATCAAGGAGAGAAAAACAGGGGCTGCCTTCTCCCACGGGCACTGAGAGGACTGTGGTTACAGATCATGTGTGTCCCATCATTTTTTTTTTTTTTTTTTTTTTTTGAGACAGAGCCTCAAGCTGTCCCCCTGGGTAGAGTGCCGTAGCTTCACTGCTCACAACAACCTCCAACTCCTGGCCTCAAGTGCGTCTCCCAAGTAGCTGGGACCACAGGCACCCGCCACAATGCCCGGCTATTTTTTGGTTGCAGCCATCATTGTTGTTTGGCGGGTCCAGGCTGGATTCGAACCGCCACCTTAGGTGTACGTGGCTGGCACCTTAGCTGGTTGAGCTACAGGCGCCGAGCCGTCCCATCATTCTTAAACATGAGAATAACTTTAAATAAAATTTTAAGTCAATACTTTGCTTTGTTCCCCTTTCATTCATTCTCACCCATTAAAACACCCAGAACTGGGACCTATAAATGTCTCTTAAAATATTTCTTATTAAACACTAATCAGTAGTTCTCATGAGATGACGACGTTCATATTGGCCATTCTTAAAGAGGAAAAAAGATGATTTGGTCAATCTCTGAAGGAAAGTTGAAGGACCTAACCTCTTCACATTTAAATGATAGAATCATTGTAAATTATCAAGCAGAATATAAAAATTTATTTAAACATAATTAAAAATTACCATGTATCTTTTCACTCAGAAATAATCCCCAGATATAATAACATCTTAGTAAATAACCACAGTGGTTGAATATCATTTATGTATTTTTTTTCACTCATTAGAATTATCATAGATTGATAAGAATTTTTTTTAGGCTGGAAGCTATCTTCTATAATGATGCACTTGTCATAGATATGTCAACCTAAGAAAGAAACTGAGGCAAAACTAACATAGGGGGTTTACCGGAACAAGGTTGTGGACTGAAGCTCAGGAAACACTGGGATGTGCTCTAGAGAACACCGGAGAGGATCAAGGTTTTCCTTAATAAAAGGGTGAGGAGAGGTTTACAGAAATGACACCCAGTAGTGATTGGCTATGCGTTATGGAACTATAGGGCATGGTTACAGCAACCAGTGTATGGCATTGTCAGATTAATTTATAGCTATTGGAGGTGACAATCTGGAGTCTATGTAGCAAATGATTACTCAGCTCAAGGGTCAGGGAGTGAGCTGTGAATGCTCTAATGCTCTCACATCTCGCTGCCACTATGGGCCTGCTAATTTAAAGGGGCTCCCAATCCTCAGATAAAAAAATTCCTTTTCTTTCTTATATGCAGAAATTTTGCATAAATAAAATCACATGCGCTTTATGACAGACACTCTTTCAGTGTAATGTTTTTAAGATTGTTAAAAGATATTTTTATGCTTCAATTTACCTCTCCATTCCTATCTTCCCCCCACCACATCACTACTTTACTTATCTCATTATCCATTACCTGTGTGTATAAACTGCCACATCTTTCTCTATGCTAATATAATTATACTTATATTGCATGTATGCACACACACATACACCCATACACATTTACAGTAGAACTTCCATGATTGACCACCTTCCTATATCGACCACCTCCTTAAATTGACCTAATTTTCATAGACTGGACAGGCACCAGATGTACTTACAGCACAGTAGGCCAGTTTCTTATGTTGACCACCTCCACCTGTTGACCATTTTGTTACAGCCCTTTTGTGGAGGGGGGCAACTTACAGAGGTTCTACTGTAGTTGCAAAATTTAATTTATAAAAATAACATTAAATTTTCTACAACCAATGTTTCTCACTGGATATCATGTAAAATACCTCCTACTTGGCTGATACAACTCTAATTCATTCCTTTTGATGCCATATAACATGCTATAGTAATTTACTTTATATACTATTATTATGCTATATATAATAGTATATAGCTACATATAATATTTATAATAATGGGCTGTTCTCTCACTGATGGGCTTTCATTTTGTTTCTAATTTCATGCCACTTCAAACAATACTGCAATAAACCTCCTTACAAATATGTTTCTTACTGATCCTTTTATTTTTATGAATAATTTCCAGATAAGAGATTTCCCAGTTAAAGATCTTGTGTACTTGTAAATTGTAATAGCTATTGCAAGATTACATATCAAAAATATTTAATAATTTACATTTCTGCCAACAATGTTATTACTTCATTCCTTTCTCTTTACTAGCAGTGGGTGTTATGGTTCTATTTAATTTTGTCCAGTTTAATGGATTTGTGAGAGTCTGTTGTTTCTCTAATGACATTGTCCTAGCTACTTTTGAACTTAAGCATCCTTTTCATTCACACACATCTAATGTCATTTGCATTTTTTCTTCAATGAATTGCCCACTCGTGGCATTTTTGCATACTTTCAATTATGTTTTTCTTATTATCTTATTATTGTTTTTATTATCTTTATAAATTATAGATATTAATGCTTCATCTGCCATCTAAATTGCTTCTTGGTCTTAATATTTTTGCTATATGTTGGTTTTGCTTAAAAGATCTTTTGGCTACAACAAGATTTTTGTCTTCTTTTAATATGGTCAGATAATCAAATTTTATTATATAATTCAGAGAACTTTTTCTGTTTCATTTATTTATTTATGTATTTATTTTTGCAGTTTTTGGCTGGGGGTGGGTTTGAACCTTCCACCTCTGGCATAGGGGGTTGGTGCTCTACTTCTTTGAGCCACAGGTGCCACCCACTTTTCCTGTTTTAAAGAGGTCCTACTGAACCATTGGCTAACATAAAGCTTTCTAGATTTTTTATAACTTTTGTTACATGATTAGAAGAAAAATTTCATAATCTGTTTGAAATCTATTTTTATAAATTTTATCTTCACATGAGTAGAAAATAGTATGGTAGAATTTACTAAATAAGCCATTATTTTTCCATATAATTCAAATACCCCCAAAGTCACCCATTAGCTCGTCAAATAGAATTTGGATGCTCATGTAGACGTCCAGTGTGCTCTGTTTGTCCATCCTGTGGTAACATAAGAATGGTTTGTGTTTAGTGGCTTTATAGCATTTTTTAATATCTGATAAGCTAGGCCAACCCTTATTAGTCTTATTTACAGAAAAATACTACTTAAGAACATTTGTTTTTCCATAGGAAATATATGACTATTTTAATTCAAATATGACATACCCCATGGTGAGATTTTGAGATAACACAAACATCAGATTATCAAATTTGTCCCACAGAATGAGAAATCATAACTGCTATCAAGATTTAATATTTAATAATGTCAAGGATATGATTATCATGAAGCATAATGATCCTCCTTGCCATGTTAGTAGGAATTCTGGCTCAGATTTATTTAGGGCAATCCCTAAACAATATACACCACATATGACGATCTAACACTTAAGCAGACACTTTGGCTGTTCCATAGCTTACATGACATGTTCCAGAAAGACTTGCTTGCCATAGCGATTTAGACAAGATACATCCTGCTACAAATGCCCCACAGATGGGAGCTATGCCACTAGCCAATGTCCTCAGTGGGCCGGTAGCCCATCACTAATGCTTGTCATTAGCTGGTCACTTTTCTTTGCTGATATTCCTCAAGAAAGACAGAGAATGGATTATCCTGCTCTGCCCTTTTATTTCTGTAAATTTTGTATTAATTTTTATCATAACTTTGGAATTTCAGTATCAAGTTCTCATCCTTGTTGCCCATTAAAATTACCTGAAGGATTTTAAACAAATTTCTGTACATTAGCCCCCCCCCACAACAGTTAAATCAGAATTGCTTATACAAAAGTCTGAATGTCAGTACTTCTATGTCTTTTCAAATATGTAGCCAAAGGAACCACTTGTTTATATCTTAAAAAATAAGATCCTCTTCAATAAAATTCTTAATTTTCTTCTTTAAATTTTAACTTTTATTATTAAATTTATTTATTAATTTGATAAAACCTAGTCAAATGAAATAGATTACACATTTCCATTTTTAGCAATATCATAGATAATATAGAGTAAAACTATTTATATTCTATCTACTACTTGAACAAACTCTGATAAACCTTTATCTTTGATTTGGTTTAATTCAGTTTGTTTGGTGTGGGGGAGGATTCTCTTGAGGATTCACTCTTGGGTGTTCTCAGTATATAATCATATCAGCAAAAAGAGAAAAAGTCATTTCCTTTTTGTAATAACAACTATTTTTTTTATTTCAAAAAAATCCCCAAAACAGTTCTGAACAATAATAGCTTATTTTAATGAAAATGTCTCCACCATTAAGATTAAGACTTCTAAAATATCCTTGCATGCCTAAAATAAATTCTACTTGGTGATACATTATTTTTGATAGGTTGTCAATTTTATTGGTTAGTCAATTGTTTAAAATTTCACTTCTATTTTATATTAGTGTTGGTCTGTAGTTACATGCTCTTTAAATGTTTGAAAGTAATCAGTTGTAAAGCCATTTGATCCTGGTAGTTTTAATATTAGGCTTTGAAATACCTTTCTACTCTACTATGGTAATTTTTAATTTTATTTCTTCCTTGGTCACTATTAGTAATTTCCATTTTCTCAAGCATTCATTTATTTAACCTAGGCTCTCCAAATTTTTATGTAATTACATGTAGGTTTCTCCTACAAGACATTTTGTATTTTTCTGTATCATTTTGTATACCTCCTTTCTCATTCCTAAATTTGTATATTTTTTTCTCTCCTTATCTTCTTTCCTTCAGCAGAACTTCGAAAGATTTATATACTTTATCCATTTTTTCAAGGAATTATCTCTTAGATTTATTTATGCTTCCTACTATTCATTTTCAGCAAGTGCCTTCATTGATTCCATTTTTTTTAATTTGGCAGCTTATATTCAGATTATTTTTATTATTTGGGGTTCATTGAAGGTATAGGTTATACTGATTTTACATTTGTTAGGTAAAGTCCCTCTTATAATTGTATTTTGTCGCCAAGGAGTGTGCCATACACCATGACCCCCCATTCTCCTCCCACCTCCTCTTGACCCTTCCGCCCTTCCTTTGCCTCCCCCCACCTTGTATTAGAGCATCTACTGCCTTCATATTAGAATTGAGTACATTGGATTCTTGCTTCTCCATTCTTGTGATGCTTTACTAAGAAGGATGTGTTCTACCTCCATCTAGGTTAATACAAAAAATGTAAAGTCTCCATCTTTTTTAATAACTGCATAGTTTTCCATGGTATACATATTACCACAACTTGTTAATCCATTCCTGGCTTGGTTGGGATTTAGGTTGTTTCCACATTTTGGTGATTGTAAATTGAGGTGCAATAAACAGTCTAGTGCAAATGTTCTTAGGATAAAATGATTTTTTTTTCTTCAGGGTAGATGCATTGTAATGGGATTGGAGGATAAAATGAGAAGTCTAATTTGAGTTCTTTGTGAATTCTCCATACTTTCTTCCAAAAAGGCTACATTAGTTTGCAATCCCATCAGTGGTGTAAAAGTGTTCCCTTCTTTCCATATCCACACCAACATCTGCAGCTCTGAGACTCTTTGATATGAGCTATTCTCACTGGGTATAGGTGATATCTCAAAGTGGTTTTAATTTTCATTTCTCTGACGAACAAGGAAGATGAGCATTTTTCCAAATGTCTGTTAGCCTTTTTTTTTTTTTTTGTCTTTTTCAGAGTAGGACCTGTTCCTATCTCTTGCTCATCTCGTAGATGGGATTGTTTACTCTTTTTTGTTGCTTAATTTGAGTTGTCTATAGATTCTAGTTATCAACCCTTCGTCAGATTCATACCCTGCAAATATTTTCCCATTCCAAAGGTTGTCTTTTTGCTTTACTTATGTGTTCTTAGTTGTGCAGAAGCTTTTAGGCTTAATTAAGTCCCATTTGTTAACTTTTGTTGTTGCGATGGCCACTGAAATCTTTGTCATAAAATCTTTCCCCAGTCCAACATCATCAAGAGTTTACCCCACACTTTCTTCCAAGATTTTTATTGTTTTGTTTTCTTAGATTTAAGTCTTTTATCCATCTTAAGTCAACTTTTGTCAGTGGTGAAAGGTGTGGATCGAGTTAGCCTTTTTCATGTGGTCATCCAGTTTTCCCAGCACCATTTGTTGAATAAGGATTCTTTTCTCCATTGTATGCTATTCTTAGGTTTATCAAAGGTTAGGTGACAAGTAGAGACTGGTTTCAACTCTTAGTTTTCTACTCTGTTCCATATGTATATGTCTCTATTTTTGTGCCAATACCATGCTGATTGGATTACTGTGGATTTGTAATATAGGCTGAAGTCTGGTAGGCTGATGTCTCTAGCTTTGTTTTTATTACTAAGAATAGCCTTGGCTATACAGGTTTTTTTCTGGTTCTATACAAAACAAAGTACTATTTTTTACAGTTCTTCAAAATATGATGTTGATACTTCAATAGGGGTTACATGAATTTGTAGATTGCTTTGGGTGGAATAGACATTTTGACAATATTGATTTTTCCCAGCCAAGAGTATGGTATGTTCTTCCATTTGTTAGTGTCTTCTGCAATTTCTTTTCTTAGGGTTTCATAATTCTCTTTGAAAAAACTTTTTCACCTCTTTTGTTAGGTTTATTCCTTTTTCATTTTCTTTGAAGCTGCTGTGAAGAGAATTGTGTCCTTGATTTGCTTCTCAACTTGGCTGTTATTGGCATATACAATGGCTACTGATTTGTGGAAATCTATTTTGTATCCTGAGATATTACTGTATTTTTTTTATTACTTCTGGGAGTCTTGTGGTTGTGTCTTTAGGGTTCTCTAAGTATAGGATCATATCATTGGCAAAAAGTGAAAGTTTGACCTCCTCTGCCCCCATTTGGATGCCCTTTATTTCCTTCTCTTTCCTGATTGTATTGACTAGAATTTCCAGCACTATGTTGAATAATTGTGGCAATAGAGGACAACCTTGTCTAGTTCCAGTTCTAAGTAGAAAAGCTTTCAGTCTCAGTATATTATTAGCTATGGGTTTGTCATAGATGGCTTTGATCAGTTTAAGAAATGTGCCACCTATGCCTATATTCTTAAGTGTTGTAATTAGAAAAGGGAGCTTAATTTTATCAAATGCTTTTTCTGCATCTATTTAGAGGATCATACGGTCTTTTTTTTTTTTTTGCTTCTATTGATATGATGTATCACATTTATAGATTTTCATATATTAAACCAGTCTTGCATCCCTTAGAAAAGGCTACTTGATCATGATGTTTAATTTTTTTAATGTGTAGCTTCAATCTATTAGCTAAGATTTTGTTGAGTATTTTTGCATCACTATTGATTAGTGAAATTGCTCTATAGTTCTCTTTTTCAGTTGGGTCCTTTCCTGGTTTTGGAATCAAGGTGATGTTTGCTTCAGAGAATGTGTTGGGAAAGAGTCCTTCCTTCTCAATGTTTTGGAATAGGTTCTGCAATATAGGTGCAAGCTCATCTTTGAAGGTTTGATAGAATTCTGATGTGAATCCATCTGGTCCTGGGCTTTTTTTCTTGGAAGTTGGTCTTTTCAAGAGATCTATTTCTTCCTAAGTGTAGGAAAATGGTGAGATTCCAGGTATAGGTCGATTTCATTCACATTGTCAAATTTCTAGGCATAAAGGTTTTGGTACTAGTCAGAAATAATCTTTTGAATCTCTGTGGTATCAGTTATTATTTCCCCCTTTTGTTCCTGATTGAAGTTATTAAAGATTTTACTTTTCTATCTCTGGATAATCTGGCTAATGGTTTATTGATTTTATTTATCTTCTCAAAGAACCAACTCTTCGTTTCATTCATTTTCTGAATGATTCTTTTATTTTCAATTTCATTTATTTCTGATTTAATTTTGTTTATTTTTTTCCTCTGCTAACTTTGGGATTGGATTGCTCTTCCTTTTACATTTCTTTAAGATAATTCATTGGGTTGTCCAAGTGCTCTTTTTCTGTTTCTAGGATGTAGGAATCTAATGCGATAAATTTCCCTCATACAACTGCTTTTGCAGTGTCCCCCAGGTTTTGGAAATTTGTGTCTTCATTGATTCCATTTCTTACTTTTTTGATAGTTCTTCAATTCTTAACATTTTTATTAAGGTCTTTTGTTGTTTGAGTCTTTCTTTTTAAAAATGAAGGCATTAACAATATATGGTTTCTGAAGGCATGTTTTCTGTACCTCTATGGGTTTTGATATGAAATATTCTCATTTTGTCACATTCTAAATTATTTCTTCTTTTATCCAAAAGTCTTTTATCATAGAATATGGTTCTTAACTTCCAAGTACTTCTGATTCTATGGTCATTTTAAAATTATTTTGTCTTATATTTTTAGGTTATAATCAAAGTTCATGAACTCTAAAATTTTCAACTTCAGGGAGGCTGAGGCAAGAGGATTGTTCAAACCCAAGATCTTGAGGGTGCAGTGAGCTATGATGACATCATTGCACTCTAGCCTGGGTGACAGAGAGAAAATCTGTTTTTCAAAAGAAAATCTAATTTTCAGACATACAAGACCTCACACCTAATTCAATTGTATTGAATTTAATTTTAATGGTTTACCTTTGTAAATGTTTTCCAAAGCATTCAGCTTTATTCTTAATTTTTTTTTTTTTTTTGAGACAGAGCCTCAAGCTTTCCCCCTGGATAAAGTGCTATGGCATCACAGCTCACAGCAACCTCCAACTCCTGGGCTCAAGCAAGTCTATTGCCTGAGCCTCCCAAGTAGCTGGGACCACAGGTGCCCGCCACAACGCCCAGCTATTTTTTGGTTGCAGCTGTCATTGTTGTTTTGGCCGGCCCAGGCTGGATTCGAACCCGCCACCTTAGGTGTATATGGCTGGCGCCCTAGCCACCTGAGCCACAGGCACCGAGCCCAGCTTTATTCTTTTAATATGAATGGAAAGAGTACTATTCTCCTTTACACAAAATTTATTTCTTTTATGTCTTATATATGATTGAATTACCTAATTCCACTAATAATTATAGCTGGAATGAATAGGTTTTAGAACATAAACAGCTGGCTTATGATGCAAGAGGCAGAAGGAGAAATGGGCAGTTACAATAGTACATGGAACATTCAGAATGCCAGGTAACAGTTAACACATTTTACAGAAGAGGAATTTGTTAGATGGAGGAATAAAATATTTACTCTTTTACAAACATCTATTGTTTTGCAAAATTGGCATGATTATTTGGAGAAGGAGAGGCAATTGGTAGGACCTCACCTAATGCACACAATATGAAGGTATTCAGCATTGCCCCCTGGGTGAAGGGCTCAACTACAACTTCAACTTTACCTTGGAATAAAAAACAATGTAGTATAAAACTCTATGCACTCCAATTAATTTGAAATTTTAAAAAAATAGTAACAGAGAAACACATTCCTCTGAAAGATTTTAGAAGACAGTTAGAACTGACCTCAGAAGACATTTAGTATAACCTTCATTTTACTGAACTAATCGCTTTGACACCTGGCAGCATTTTGTAATCAAAGACCCATATGATTTGTTATTTCTTTGGATAATGATCAATTCCTGTGCACTGGCAATGTGGAATATCACACATACAACAAGAAAGTCTGCCACAAATATAGGCATTACACTTGCCCTCATTTCTTAAAAAAATAAAAATGCAGCCATCAACAATTGCTTTATTGTCAGCTTTAAAATTTCTAAGGAATAAATACTCATTGGGAAAGAATAAAAAGGCCATCTATGCTAAATTTCTGTTCTTTATCAGAAATGAAAGGAATGAGAAATATTTTATAACTCACCATAACTATACTGTTAGTAACTTTAGAAATCCAATTCAATAAACAGGTATGGCAAGTAAAAATAGTTGAAGGAAAACTGGACTAAGTTTAGAGTCTAAGTTCTTCCCCAAGTAAGAGTCTTAATGCACTGTCTCAGCTTTCACATTTGAAAAATGATCACCACTCTATATTCCTCTTTATTCCTCACATACTGTTGACAATTCAATTAAAAATTTTGATTCTAAAATATGAGACATGATAAATGTTTTTAAAACCATAAAACTTGATTCAAGTTCAAGGTAATGCTGTAAGTACAAAGTGGTATTTTATATCACTCTTTTCATTACCTGGCAGGCTATATCTCCCTTTTCCTTACTTTGTAAGGAAAGCTCGGGTCATCCTAAGGAAAGCTTGGGTCATTCACAATCAATCCTTCTGGGAAGAACTACTTTAGAGCGTCCTACAGAATTCGCTATAGTTAGATTCTGTTCACCCCTTCCCCCCGTGCCTCTATCAAATAATTGAGCAGGGAGAAGGCGGGGAAGTCCTGAAAATGGATGAAGATCCTTCCTGCTGCCCTTAGAAACCCTAATGGGTTCCATGGTTTCCCCTGAGATCTCATTTCTGAAATCCTGAGGCACCCTTTTAAATCAGGCTCTTGCTGAATTAGCAGAAGGACTCCAGAGCCAGGGTAGCAAGGGCATGTGTGTAAAAGCAATAAACTCCCTCTCCCTGCACATCCACACCCTGGCCCATTCTAGCCCTAACACAATTTGGATCAGCATAAAGTTTAAGTTTCCTTCTGAAATCATAGAAGCATCTTATAGTTATGCTGTTAACTAGAGTTGTCGGAGTGGAAAGGGGAAAATGTAGGGAAGTTTCTGTTTCATTTTTCAAGAAAAATTACTGGTACCAAAACCGGTTCAGAATTTGCAACATTGTCTATATGTGAAAAGCTTTCATTCTGCCCATATTTTTTTCCAAGGTGATAAGAATCACATGCTGAATATTGGAAAGTTACATGCAGAAAATTGTTCTCCCAGTGCTTACAAATATTCCCACAGTCATTAATTCCATAATGGTCTGCTTTGTCAGCAATCTGGCCAGATTTGGTGGTCTTATACAATAAAATCGCTTCTTATCAGCCACGTGATGGTAAAATAAGAAAGAAAATGACAAACCAATATGGTCATCAGACAAGGGCAATGGTTAAAACAACTAAAAGAGTCCTCTTAGGATCAGGGGTAAGAATGCAGTATTATGTAATCACCAAAGAAACAAGAAAAGTATGTGCTTCCTATTTCTTGATGACTAAATGATAGAAATAATATGATCTGAAATTACCTAGAAAATACAGAACCCATTAAGACATTAGCTTCTAGAAACAACTAAAAGTAATATTTACTATTTTACATGTGCTAAAGATTTGTCAAAAACTGAATGACAACGTTGAAAACAATAATTCTACCATAATCAGGAAATGCTATAAAATGTTAAAGCTATACTGTAGGGTGGAGACTTAAGATGTAATATATTACTTACCTATTTACTAATCAAGCTTGAGGTTTAGTGTTTCATGGGGAGTGTTAATTTGCATTTTAATTAATCCTAATTTGTCAAGATTTAAGTATATTTAAGGACTTAGAGAATTTCCCTAGAAAATTTCCTAATGTCACTTATCACAGCTACCACAGTTGTCCATATGATTAATCTGCTACTTAGAGGAGCCATTTGCCACCCTCAGACTGTCTTTCTAAACGTTCCTTATTCAGCCTGACTTTGGGAATGTTCCCCTGTGAAATAAATCAAAAACCATTCATTACAAGATAGATCAACCTTCTAGTACTCTCTGGATATGATATGAGGTACCTATTAATATTGGAGAAAACAGTTTTATTTTTTTCAGAAAGTAAATACAGGGGTTTAAAGCCCTATTTAAAGAGTCTGGAGAGAATTTTGATTTTAAAAAAACTGAAGTATTGACACTTTTTCAATAGAATTTGGGAAGTGTACTCACGATGAGAAAGTGTTGTACAATTCAGGTTTTGAAGTATCAAACATGCAATTTTGTGCTTTAATTCTGAGGAAAGAGTAATCATTTATTGTCCATCATATTGTAAATATTTAACTTAATTTGGAAATATTTATCAGCAGCCAGGTAAAATTTTATTGAGGGAATAAGTACCTCTCCTTTCTCCTTAAAAGGTGATAGAATAGTGACATATCAGAAAAAGGAAAAAGAAACTTCATTAATTAGGATACTAAGTATTTCTTTACTCACACTCCACTGACCAAAGCCCAGGACATATTTCTTTAATTATAATCTGTCACAGGCCTGGGCCAACTTCTTTTTCACTTGTGCCACACTTCATAAACTAGATACTATAGTTGTTTTGCTAGTATAAATCTAGAAGTTTAAACTGAGGAATTTACTTTAAAAAGTGAACAAGACGGCTCGGCGCCTGTGGCTCAAGCGGCTAAGGCGCCAGCCACGTACACCTAAGGTGGCGGGTTCGAATCCCCAGCCCGGACCCGCCAAACAACAATGAGGGCTGCAACCAAAAAATGGCCAGGCGTTGTGGCGGGCGCCTGTGGTCCCAGCTACTTGGGAGGCTGAGGCAGGAGACTCGCTTGAGCCCAGGAGTTGGAGGTTGCTGTGAGCGTGATGCCATGGCACTCTACCCAGGGGGACAGCTTGAGACTCCGTCTCAAAAAAAAAAAGTGAACAAGACTAATGTTATTTTGATAAAAACTTATATCAAGTTTCAGGTTTGTATGAACTTCAGCATCCATTCATTTCTAAATTTTGCATTCATTCCTCTATCAGAAGAGAAGAAATTTGAATTTACACACTATGTAATTACAATTATTAACAACGTCATGATTTTATATCATAAGTGTGGGCCAGCATAATACATTTTAGGGAAGTTTAACATAGATCTGAATACTTCTGAGTTAATGTCTTATCAGATTTGACAGATTGCTGTTGTGCAATAATTGTTTTTATTTTTTTTTTCTGTTTTGGGTGATTTATTTAGTAAGATTAACTTTGATTTAATGATGCCTTGTTGTTGGGTCGTTTGTGCTTGAATGTCTTTATTTTTGTAACTTTATTTTATTTTGTTTTAATTTGAGATTAATATGAGGGTACATGCCATTAGCTTACATTGTTTGCAGTGGTAAGGTAAGGTCTTACTATTGGTAAGGTAAAGTCTAATTACAGTTGTGTCCTTCACCCAGAAGTGCACTGTAGACCCATGCATTGTTCCCATTTGGTGAGAACCTGCTGAACCCCCCTCTGCCCATCCCCCTTTATTGAATTTACTTCAGTATCCTCTCATGTGGGCAGGTAGTTGTTAATCTCCTAGTTTCAATTTAGAATTGAGTACATGTGATACTTGTTTTCCCATTCTTCAAATTCATTCAGGTTGTCACAAAAAATGAAAATTCTCCACCTGTTGTATGCCTGTCTAGTATTCCATGGTGTATATAGACCACAATTTATTTATCCATTCATGTGTCGAAGGTCACCTGGGTTGTTTCCCAATCTTTGTGAGTCTGAAGTGGTCTGTTATAAACATTCCAGTGCAGATGTCCTTACGGTAGTCTTTAAATTATGGGTCCTCTAGAACTAAAGTATAGGGTAGATTTCTTTTAACAATCCTAGAAATCATTTCATACTCACTTTTTAAATTCTCATTTGTCACTTATAATTTGACTTTTAAAGTTCCCAAAAATCTTATTCACATGAATTCAAGTAAAGGGGAATTAATCTTGTAATTATAAGATGGTTAAGTGACCTTAGATCCTAATAAACATAGGGATTGTTACCAGCCTTGAACAAAACATTTCTGGAACTTTAAGAACTCTTAAAAATCTAGCCCCCTACCAACCAGTATAAGAAAAATGAAATAAAAGCTTTTTACTTGCTTCAAATTAATTGGTACCTTAGCGTTCATTTAAACAAGTATTAGTATTATAAATGTACATTATAAATGTCCAAATAAGGCATGAAAAGTAGAGTGTAGAGAATTCTGACTATTCCTATAATTTTTGTTTAAGTTGGGTGTTTGGAATGCTCAGAGGCAAGGTGCATCTTTCAGAGCATCTTTTATTCATCATTATGCCCCCATGTTTCACATAGTGCTTGGCATATAACAGATACCTAATTAATATTTGCTAAAAGAATGCAAACTGCCGTTCCAAGCGGCAAACCATAAAACTGATTCTGAGTGATGCTTCTTGGTGTTTAAAATTAGACTGAATCAATAAAGCAATGGCTCTAGATGCACAATGCAAGGTGATATACACCTTTACAGTTTCAGGACTTGACAGAAAAGAAGGTTGTGTCTAGTGTAGTGGAAATGAATGTAACAATCGCCAAACCAGCTTGTGTCTTGGTTTCTACTTGTGCATTTGGCACAGCCAGATCTGCTAGGCCTGATAAAATGCCAATATCTGAGTGGAAAATGAGAGGGTTCTATTTCAGGGAGTTTAGCAGGTGAACCAGAGCTGGGGCGGGGGGAAGTACATAGTACAATGAGTAGGAAGCAGAGAGAGCAACTTAGCTGGAACCAATGAAGAGGATGGATAAATATCTACTTAAACTCAGCTCTTATTTCCCATTTTTCAATGTACCTCTACCTGTATTCCATTACACTTACCTCTCTTTTAACTCTCCCATTTAAAGTTCCTTTCCTTAGGTGTAACCATAAATTACTACCCTATTTGGGACATACAAATTAAGAGATTCAATAACTGAGTCTTAACTTTTCTTGAGTTTTACTTGCATAATCTATGTGGCTGACCAGAATGTTAAGGAAGCACTAATGCCACATGAGAATTCTTTAATCTAGACCAGTTCATGCCAACATCCAGCTATCCTCTCTATGGCACCTCCAACTTGTTAATCTTTGCAATGTGTGTCCCATCTAGTGGGATGAACACTGGGGACTGAGGACATTGAAAAGGTAAAATTTTCTTAAGTGCCATTAAAACTTTGTGGGTGATTCCAAAACTATTGAATTTCTGAGAACACATTATAAACTGATTTTAGTAACTGCATACTTTTTTTTTTTTTTTTTTTGCAGTTTTTGGCCGGGGCTGGGTTTGAACCCACCACCTCGGGTATATGGGGCCAGCGCCCTACTTCTTTGAGCCACAGGTGCCGCCCAGTAACTGCATACTTTCAAAAAGGATTTAAGGCAACTCACAGTAAAAACTTCAGTACATTTAGTAAGCCTGAACATTTAACCAGACAGACACAAAAAACAAGTTAAAGACAGATGCAAGAAAAAAGAATTCTTAAACTGATGATAAAATCACACACACATACACAGAGAGACACACAATATTTAAACTCTGCAGAGGCAATAGAACACAAAACTTGGTCCACAAGGCAGACCAAAGGGAAAATGCAATAGTGTTTTTTGTCTCTAACTGAAGAGAACATACCAATTCTTCAGAAACAATAAACAGGCCTGACCAAAAAACAAAGGAAGTCAGAAGTCAATTGCATATTAAAAATCTTTTGTGCGTGAAATGGCTTACATTATCCTATTTAATTGTGACCTCAACTCTACAAACTAGATGTTATTAATTTGATTATACAGAAGAAGAAAACAAATCTCAGAAAAGTTAAGTAACTTGACCAAAGTCACAATAAGCGAATGATGGAGCTAGTACTTCGGTTCACGCCTGTCTGATTCCATAGCTCATAGAACACACTCAAAGAAGTGGAAAAGCCCATCTCTATTTCATCTCAGTCTTACAACTCACAACATGCACACACACACACATATGCAATTTTCTCTTCTATAACCAGGCTTTACTCAGAGATGCTTCAGGGATGATGCCAGAAATAATAGCTCCAAGCTCACTACTCTCATTCCAACTACTGCAATGGTAGCAGTATCTCCCTTATTCATGTATATATAAAATGTCTTCTTGTACTTGTTATATTTATGTCTTAAGAGAAAGATGAGCATATCTAATTTGTGACTTGGTGTAAAGCTCTACACATCTCTGTGTGTATGGGGTAACTTGTTAGTTATTCAAAGACCACAACAATGGACTTCACAGTGAAGTAAGTTGTAAGTAGAGACCAGTAAACGGGGGTATTTTCTCTTATGTATCCCTCATTTAGGAAAATAGTATCCAAACTTAGCTCAGTTCCATTTGACATTACTTGCCAAAAAATTCAATGCAATGGGTTAAACAGTAGAAAAGACCAGTGACCCAAAGAGTTGGTTTCATGGAAGAAGATGAGTTGATAGAGGGTCCTAACAAAGAGTAGGGGAAAAAACCTTCAACTCCCAGAGACAGAAATATGCAAATGCTGTAAGTTACCATATTGGAGAGGTCCTCAGTCCAAGCAGAGAATCTGCCAGGAGTCCAGTCATGTAGGCCAACCTTAAAAATTACAGTTGACAGGAGAGACTGCGATGAGTTGGGCCCAGGAACTCATAACAGAGGGAGGTTCATTTCTTTCAGACATGAGCCAGGTAGTATAGACGCTTTAAGATGAAAGTCTGAGTCCGTACAATATCAGGGAGCTGCATGAGTAGTTTCTGACAATTGGCACATTATTTACTGATAACTTATTGAAATTATGGCTATTTTCAATATTGTGAAGGTTCTCATTCTATGGTAAAGAAATACAGATGGGTGAAGTGACTTGCACAAGAGTCAACCTGTGGCAAATTCAAAACCAGAATTCAATTTTATTGACTTTCTTCTAAAGCACTCTCTACCCATTTTTGCAGATGATTATATACAAGGGCAAAAGTTTTGCCTGCTGTGCCACAGGTCTCTTACTGATCCTTTCATATTATATCACAGTCAGCCTGACCAATTTCACCACACAGTTGTCCTACAGAAGCAGGATCCTTGTAGCTTCCCAAATATTTAAAATAGTGATAATTGTAAGTTCACGCAAACACGATTTAATTTGAAGTTTCTCTATGGCCAAATACATTTGAATTGCTTTACAAACAATCCGTGATTACTCTTAGTTATACTGGACAGCATACCAAGGTTGATCCAAAGAATATAAAAAAATCCCCAAATTGCATTATTGCCCTATAAATTGCACTATCTAATGTTCCTTCTCTCCATCCCAAAGCAAATTTAAATGGGTCTACTGGTACTGGCATGGCAAAGTCAACATAAAAATTAAAATCTACATAAAACACCCAAAATAGCAAGACACGGAGAAGCAAGAGCTGAGTGCCTTTGATCCATTGTACACTGAAAATTTTATAAAAATAACATAAAATGTCATTCAATTCAAATTGAGTTGCAGTTGTCACAAGCTATTGTTTAATCTATTTGCCAGGTTTTAAATTAGCCCCTGACTAGATTGTCAAAACAGAAGCTCCTTAGAAACTTATGCATGCACTGTAAACTCTGGTGCAATTTCCATTTCTGAATATTGAACTACACTTTTAAACTATGTTTGCTCTTCTCCTTTCCTCTCCCTATTTTCAGTACTTATCAAAATATTTAGTATTAATAATGTGCATATGAAATATACGTATTCCAAATACTGCTAACTAAGAGCACTCTCTGCTATGACATTTACAAATACCATGGCTATTTCAGGATCAACATTTCTACTAATTATAACTAAGATGTCTACCAGAGATGGCAATCTAAATTGACTGGAGATTCCTTCAAAAGGTTGATTGTCTTTCTAGTTGTACCGCCTCTCATTAGTTATGTCTTATTAATTGTCACATTGCATTATATCTGTGCCCAGTATGATACCACATAACATAATGCAGGGAAAGAGAAGCAGTGTGAAAAGTAGGCATTACATTTTAATGAGGCAGATTGTGTGGAGTCTGAATGCCTGCAGTTAATTCAGAGAACAAGTATTTGAGTTGAAAATTCTGACATGTTTAGCAAACCAAGTATTCATTAAAGTAGGCGAGGTAGAGCACTGGAGGAACTCCTGTATGACAATAACTACACTTGCAGTGCTGTGAGCAAGAAATAGACTGTATTTCAGGTTAAGGTACCCAGTGCTCTGGTAGTATGAAACTCTTTATTTTTTTCCTTCAGGTCCTAAAGGGTTTCCCAGAATGCTTACAAGCTGACATTTGTCTACATCTCAACCAGACTTTGCTGCAAAATTGCAAAGCCTTTCGGGGGGCAAGTAAAGGTTGCCTTAGAGCTTTGGCAATGAAGTTCAAGACCACCCATGCACCTCCAGGAGACACCCTGGTTCACTGTGGGGATGTCCTCACTGCTCTTTATTTCTTATCCAGAGGCTCCATCGAAATTCTGAAAGATGACATTGTGGTGGCTATTCTGGGTGAGTATTTTATAACTGAATTATGATAGATTCAGTTATGACCTCTTGCAGTACATAGTTTAAAATGATAGTGGAAAAGATCTGTTTATTTACGATGACTATTTAAGACTGGTGGGTAATTTGAAAGCTTTACTTAAAAATCAATTCAAATCGAATTCACCTTGCAAAAATATGTTTTCTTGACTGTCCAACTTTTTCTCTGATGTGTAAATGTTTCCATTATTCTCCTCAATTCTTAGCCACTTAGACATTGGAGGCCGAATATATGGAAATAGTCAGTATTCTCTTTTTTTATGCTAGAAGCTCTTAGCTTCGCCAGGCACAGTGGCTCACACCTGTAATCCTAGCACTCTGGGAGGCCAAGGTGGGAGGATTGCTTATGCTCAAGAGTTTGAGACTAGCCTAAGCAAGAGGGAGACCCGGTCTCTACTGAAAATAGAAAAATTAGCCAGATGTCATGGCAGGTACCATGACATGGCATGGCATTCTCTCTCCAGCTACTAAGAGAGACTGAAGCAAGAGAATTGCTTGAGCCCAAGAGTTTGAGGTTGCTGTGAGCTACAATGATGCTACAACACTCTACTCAGGGCAATAGAGTGAAATTTTGTCAGAAAGAAAGAAAGAGAGAAAGGGAGAAAGGGAGGAGGGGAGAAGGGAAGAAAGGAAGAAATGGAGGGAAGGGGGAGGGAGAGAAGGAGGGAGGGAAGGAAGGAAGGAAAAAAGAAGCTCTTAGCTTCATGTTTGACCCCTTAACACCTTAAAATAAAATATATATGCGATGGACATACTTGCTAGTGTGTACCAATTCTCTGTCAAGAGCTGGGTTTCTGTTTAGATGAATTTTATTTATTCACGCACACTTTTACCTGCTATATCCCATTAAATGGAATTATATGATTCCTTGCCCAGGCAGTATAGACCTATGAATGTAACAAACAGGAATAGAGGTAAATTAGCAATAAATTCATTGGGTTTGGGTGCAAAAGAAAGCCTATGTTTAATCTGTCCCTTCAAAATAAATGTAGGCCAAGTGAAGTTGTAGGATTTCTTTGGGATGGTAGCACAGCAGAACAGAACAAGGGAACAGTCAGTTCTCCTCTCCTTCCACCTAGCTGAGAGGTTTAAGCTTCACTCTCCCCACAGTAACAGCTACTCCCTGAATCTATGAAACTTTTGCTTTTTTCTCTGTGGGTCAACTCCAGCTCCACTAAAATAATGAGTATGTAATTAAATCATTTTCTGTGTGTCAACTTTTTTTTTTTGAGACAGAGCCTCAAGCTATCCCCCTGGGTAGAGTGCCGTGGCATCACAACTCACAGCAACCTCCAACTCCTGGGCTCAGGCGAGTCTCCTGCCTCCGCATCTCCAGTAGCTGGGACCACAGGCACCCGCCACAATGCCCGGCCATTTTTTTTTTTTTTTTTTTTTGGTTGCAGCCATCATTGTTGTTTGGCAGGCCCAGGCTGGATTCGAACCCACCACCTTAGGTGTATGTGGGTGGTGCCTTAGTCACTTGAGCCACAGGCGCCAAGCCTGTCGACTTTTGAGGTTCATACATACGACTGTTATCTCCAAAAGGACAGGGTTGGTGTCTGTTTTTCTAGCTGTATGTCAAACCAGTGTATGGCATAGCACAGAACCCAAACATGTGAATGGAAGGTTTTGAATTATTTCCTATAAATTTTGAAAGTTTATTATGATTATATTTTCTTTTAAAATCCCCCCAAATTGATCAAGGTGTATATTTTAGTTTTCAATTCAATAAGTGAAGAATAAACACATATTCTAAATTACTTGAAGCCCACACAACCCATTACTTCTTGGCCTCTTGGCTAAGATCAAGTGTGTGAAGACCACACAATCCAGTTAGGTTGTAGATTTGTGCTTGACAGTTTGCCCTGATACATTGCCAAAAAAGGGACATGCTTCGTGGCCTTCCTGATCTTCAAGGCGGGTAGTCCTAGCTTCTAGAAGGAAGGCAATGAGCCTTCGTGGCTTCTAAAAAAATCATTTTAGAGCATTTGCTCTACACACGGACTAGCATACTCCTTGCTCACTTATAGTCACGTAAACTAATTAAAATACAAAGCCCATGCTTAATTTAATCCAGAGCTTTTTCTTTTAAATACAGTAGAACCTTCATAATTGACCACTTCCCTACACTGACCTAATTTTCATAGACTGGATATGAACCACATGTCCGTGTCACATATCAGTACTGTAGGCCTAGTTCCTTATGTTAACAGCCTCTATATGTTCACTGGTTGATTACAATCCCTTGGGTGGTCACAGAGGTTCTACTGTGTGTGTGTGTATAAATATAGAACCTTCTATCCGTATAAAATTCAATATGAAGCATTTCAAGAGATCTTCTTTTTCTCTCTCTATTTCTGTGCATGTCAGCCCCCTAAATCCCTCACACATTATGATTACTTGTTCTATTTTCGAAAGACTGGTAAGTATGTATTTAAAATATAATTAATGTACCCTCTCCAATTTTTATTATACAGCTAAAATATAGTATTTTATATCTCTCCATTTATTCTTATTTAAAACAGAAACAATGCAGCCTTTATTTTATTAATTTAAGTTTTATTGTTTCAGATACATTAAGTTGTCTGCCAAAAATTAAAATAACACATGCAGGAAGTGTTTTCTAAATTGGAAAAGAACCTTCAGGATAGATGTGAGAGTAGTATTTTATACTGCCTTTGACAATCATTAAAAGTTGTATCATCAGGTAATTCATCTGTATTTATTAAGTACATATACCACAGGTACAATCTGTAAGTGCTTTGATGATCAGAAACAAAAAAAAATCTAAGTGGTCATGACCTTCAGGGAAAATACAGGGAGGAGATTAGACATGCAGCCTAGGGTGTGTGAGGGCTTTGACTCTGGAGTCAGCATGCACAGGATTCAAGCCTGGCTATTCTCTCCCCACTTCCACTTTACTCAGTGAAGGAGGTAACCTTGGCCTAATCAGTTCCCTCTTTAATCCTCTTTCTGAATCATAAAATTGGGATAATAATTGACAATTCTTTCATGAAGTTATTTTAGGGATAAAATGATGCACCTAAGCGTTAAACATAGAGCCTGACACCGCTCAGTCCTCAATGAACATTTGTGTTGCTGTTGTCATTCTTATCCGGATCGTTGAACAAGACCTTGAAAAGCAGATGGCGTGTGGCTGGGCAGTGGTTTGGGGAGGGCCCATCAGAAGGCAGACACTGAACAAATTCCCTGTTTTGTAGGAAAACAAGGATGACAAATTTGTTATATGGACAAACGTCTATATAACAAAAAACATGACTACATTATGTTGAGAAAATATATTAATTAAACTATAGGACAAATTCATTAAGGGCAAATTCAAAAGTAGTTATCAAAGGACACAAGATGTGTTCAAATTGCTCCACCAAGTCTCTCAATATTAAAAAAAGCTCTACCATAACCCATTGCCAGGCATCACCTCCGGAGAATATCCTGAGACAGAAAGATCACGAATCTGATTCACTTTCCCATATTCTTAGACTGACAAACTCAGAGCACACCTACCTGAAAGTACCTTTAAAATACTCAATGGCAAGACCCTTTCCTGTCGCAGCGGGACGCACCAGACTGTAGATATGTTTGCTCCAGTCTTGATGCTTAGCAAATAACCTAAACAAAAAAATGAAAAAGATTACACCAGGACCAGTACCTTTAGAAGCAAAGTTCTATTCAACAAGTTCGGGCTGGGGCAGTCAACCTACCTGCTAGAACTTTTCTGCCCAAGTAAGTGTTGGTTTCATTTGAAGTCTTTGGTTCAAAGATTGGTCAACTAATGAGTGGCCCCCTTCTACTTTTAGAAGGAAAACATTAAGTTTCGAATCTGTTTCCTCCCCCCCATTTCTTTTCTTTTTTTTTTTTCTTTACTTTTTTCTCTTCTTTAGGAAAAAATGATATATTTGGAGAAATGGTTCATCTTTATGCCAAACCTGGAAAATCTAATGCAGATGTCAGAGCTCTCACATACTGTGACTTGCACAAGATTCAGAGGGAAGACTTGCTAGAGGTTTTGGATATGTATCCTGAGTTTTCTGATCACTTTCTAACAAACCTAGAGTTGACTTTCAACCTAAGGCACGAAAGTGCAAAGGTATATGCTATTTGCTTATTTTTGTATTTCTGACATTTTATTTTACTCTTATATTGCACATATACGTCTAAAAAATCAAGAAAAATACTTTAGCAAACCTTTACCATTTCTGTATATTTGAAAAGGGCAGGTAAATATTTACATGTTTAAATTATAGGAAAGAAATTCAGCTTAATTACTTTCAAATATGTTAAATAATTTTAAATAGATCAGTTACGTTTCAGATTCTAAGGACCCTTACGTGACATAGTTGATTTTACATAACTGTGGTTTATATTGTGCCAATTATTTGTCAGAAATGGGTGATTTTATGCCATTTAAAATCCCTTAAAAGAATTTCCTTTATACAAAGATGAAAATACTCTCAAGGCTATTATTTATAATACACATTAGGTATCAATGTCTTATCAACAATAATGAAAAATGAACCCCCTTCAAGTTGAGGCCCCTATTTAATACATATGATTTCCAAATCACAGAATTGTAAATTATCAGGTTTTACAGCAGATTCAACATTTATGCTGTAGAATGAATAATATGTGGTCTATTAGTAATAATATTTTAAATAATTCTACATATATGTTAACTTAGAATGAATTTTGAGAGTGTGGCCCTGTACCTCTCACTCTTTTCCACTGTGAAAATGTGTCTTTATGACTCACTACTACTGTGTGGATAGAGAATTTGTGTTTCTAGCCCAAAATTTACTACCAAGGTAATCCTTCTCCATTTCCTCCCCCAAACCCCAAAGTCTACAAATACCACTCCAAGTCTTCATAATTTTTAATCATAAATCAAATATTAGGTATTTGATACTTGCCAGTGTATTTATATGCTAATATATTCTTTGGAAAAAAGACCCCAAGTCAAGAGGTAGGCAAAAGGTTTAATATTCCCTGGAGTTGTTGTCATTCCCAGGCACTGTGAGAGAAAGGGAAATTTTTAAGATCACTGGGGTGCCGTTTAATATCCTGATGCCCCAGCTCAGATAAGCGTTTCTTTACAAAACACGGGAAAGTGACAAAGTATTTAGAGGGTTTCAAAGGTTCAACTATTTAGAGTATGCTTTTTTTTTTTATAATGGGTTTAATTCAGTAATTTCTCACCATCCCAGTTTTATGTCAGCAATCTCATTCTGATTTTGCTTTTAAAAAAACAGGTATCTACCACAGGTAATTTCCTTACATAAAAGTTTAGTACATACCCAAATAAACGAAACTGGAACTTCCATTTTTATTTATGAGATTGATAATGTGCGATCTGAGAGGAAGGCAGGGGGAGCTAGAAACGAACTGTTTTAGGGTTCAAAGCAGAATGTTTATTGATTTCAACCTTATACTTATTGTGGGGAAATGTAACTTTGTAATCATTACCTTATCACTTAAGAATCATCGCTAATTATGATTAGTGTACACAATTTTCTCTGTAGTAAAACAGATGTTACAAAGTTGCTGCATTTGGCCCTTGAACAATGTAGAGGTTAAGGGAACTGACCTCTGCACAGTCAATAATGTACATATAATTTTTGACTCACCAAAAGCTTAACTACTATTAGTCTACTATTGAATGGAAGCCCTACTGGTAACAAACAGTTGATTAACACAGGTTTTGAAGGTTTTACATGTTATATGTTGTATTCTTGTAGTAAAGTAACCTAGAGAAAAAAATATGTTATTAGGAAATCTAAGAAAGAGAAACTCTACTTACCATTCATTAAGTGGACGTAGATCATTGTAAAGGTCTTTCCTGAGGAACAAGCAGAGAAAAAGGAGGAAGAGTTGGGTGCGTCTTGCTGTCTTAGGCAGAAGAAAATTTGCAGATAAGTGGACTCAACCTAGCACAGATCAATCTTGTGTTGTTCAAAAGTCAACTCTTTTATTTTTATTTTAACTTTGCCAAGCTACATAAAACACATGCCTCATAAAGGAATATTTTGTCTCTAAATGATGACATCAAACATTTTAATAAGTGATTTCTAGAACCATGATTTCCCCATCAGATGGTGAAACTACTAGAATTATCCTATCAGACTACTTTATAATTTAGAGACAACCATTAAGCAAAGTATTTTAAGCTGTTCTCCTGCAATCTAATAATTGAGTCACAAGGTGGTTCAAATGATACGAATAGTAAGTAGTTTACTGGTAGCACATTGTATTCAAATTGGGTAATCTTCCATTTTATTTTTATCTTACATTAACAAAGGCTGATCTCTTACTACGATCACAGTCCATGAATGATTCTGAAGGAGACAACTGTAAACTACGAAGAAGGAAATTGTCATTTGAAAGTGAAGGAGAGAGAGGTAATTCATTCCATTTCTAGGGTTTAAATGTAGAGCATAAGTTCAGTCTGAAATACTCCAACCACTCTGGGAGGCTGAGGCAGGTGGATTGCCTGAGCTCACGAGTTCGAGACCAGACTGAGCAAGAGCAAGACCTCGTCTCTAAATATAGCCGGGCATCAAGGAGGGCACCTGTGGTCCCAGCTACTGGGGAGACTGAGGCAAGAGAATTGCTTGAGCCCAAGAGTTTGAGGTTCCTGAGACCTATGAAGTCGTGGTATTCTACAGAAGGTGATAAGTGAGACTCTGTCTAAATAAATAAATAAATGTAGATCATGTGATTATTAGGTCTTCTAATTTAAAAACTCATATTCGTGATTTCAAAAGTAAATTTCATTCAGGCTCTAGGAGGACTTTCTACTACTTTTTCCAGTAGCTAATAATCTGGTCTCTGGCTTCTCACTGATAGTTTAACAGCGTCATTCAACTAAGCAATCTGATATCTACAAGGACTTCATAGATAAAGAGAGTGGATTAGTTTTTAAAAAGAGACCAGTTAATAACAGTTGACTGAGTATACCTGAGATTCCTAAGCAGAGTATTCTTAAAGAAGGACTCTCATTTCAAGTCAAGAGCTCAGTTCCCTCACATAGCTCACATGCACAGAGGAAGGCCATGTTAGTCCTCTTCATTTTCAAACGCTGGGGTACTTTCTACTTCTTACCCTCTCTGGGTTTCTCTGCCCCTTTCTACTTCTTACCCTCTCTGGGTTTTTTACAAATCCTGTTCTTTGTATTTTACTTATATATTCAACAAATATTGATTTAACAGTTCATATTTTTAAAGTGCTACTCAATATTCTGCGAAATAAATTGCGCAAAACAGCTCTCCTCTTCCCTGGGGAGGGAGATGGACACACCCTCAGATAGCAGGTGCCGTAACAAAAATAACACTCCTTAGTGGGAAACCAGATGCAGGTGAGCGTAATTGTGCCTGAGCAGGTGGGAGAAGGCCTTCCCAGGAAGCCTCCACTCTTGCCCAGTGCTGATCCATGTTATTCAGCCTCCTAGCAGCATCTTTCACCAAGAACCAACTCTCCTATTTTTCTTGAATGTTCTTTTCTTGGCAACTGTGACATTTTGCTCTTCCTGTTTTTCTCCTACTCCCACTAATTCCCTGAAGATAATTTCAGGATCATTATCGTCTATGCCAGTTTTAGTTTAGAGTTTCTCAAGGCATCATCCTAGGCCCTCTTCTGATTCTATATCATACTCTTCCCCTAAGTGATTCACATATCCTCACCTAGGAGACATACATATCTATGTTTTAATCCCAGTCCATCTGAGCTTTAATTCCACATATCCAAATGCCTAGGTCTACTTGAAATCTCAAAGGCAGCTTAAACTCATGGAAGACAGGATGCTCCCTGGAAACCTGTCTCCCCTTCAGTTTCCATGCCTCTGCATATCATGCCCCCCAATCCAGGTATCCAGAAGTCAACCTCCTACAAAGATCTCCAGCAACTCTGGCAACAAGTCCTGATATCACCACCTCCAATACATCTCCATCTATTCCTCAAACTAAGTCTCCTGTGGTTTGCTTTTCATCTGTCCTTACCTGCAATTCTGGACCAAGCTACCCTAATCTGCCCTCTGGAATACAGAAACAGCCTTCCAACTCACCTTTCCACGTGCAGCTTGCCCCTCTCTTATCTATTTCACGCTGGACCAGTGGAGATTTTTTTTTCCTAAATGCCGTTACTCACATATTTAAAGCCCTCTAAGGACTTCCAGTCCCCCAAACCTAGCCCTTCGTTTTATACCACCTTTCCCTTAACTAACCCCGTTAGCTCCTCTCCTTCCCCTGTCAGCATTTCCTCTGCAGCATTCACTCCAGTTGTACTTCTAGGTTTATTTGCATCATTATTTAATCAGTGTCATGTACCTTGAGATCATAAACTCTGTAGAACTGGGAAATATTGGGTCCCCTGCAGCTTTATCACTTGCTGCATAGCAGGTGCTCAACGAGTATCTGTTGAACGAATGAGTGAAATAGAATTGGAGCATCTTCCTCCTGGATCTCTTCCTCCTTTTGCCTTCTGAATTCAAGTTCTTTTCTTGACTCTTCTCCTCTTCTCTATGAATCCTCTCCCTAGGGGAAATCATCTGGCATTATTTTGCTCTACACTGCAAGTGAACTAAACTGCCCTCTCTTCGGAAACAATGTAAATTATTTCTGTTTTGGCTTATATCATTTTCTTAGTTAGAATTTGCCTCCCTGTCCTCAAACACACAACACACACACACACACACACACGCCCCTCACACCACTGTTTTATCCACTAAAATTACATTTCTTATTCAAGGTCAATTTCCAATGATATATTCAACATAAACTATTTCTTGATCCCAAATGTTAATGTTCTTTCTCTTACGAATTATCAAAACACTTACTTCTTATGTTATTGTCAAAATCGTCCCTGTATAGTGGGTACTAGTATATTTTTCCTTTTTCTCTTACAAACTGTGGATTCCTTTAAGAAACAATTTTGATAAATACTTGTTGAATTGGGCAAATGATTGAATTCTCTAACCAATTGCAGAACAATAAACCAATCATAGACAATTGATAATTTTTTTTCTACAATGGCTTTCATTATTCTCTTTTTCTAAAAGCAGAACCACTGCCATTCTGCTGTTCTTCCCCAGAGTTAATCTAAGTCCCCAAATCCTGATGTTAATCTCTTATTTTTATCTCACTGGAAATGAAGAACAGGTTAACAATGTAGTCTATATAGAAATGTCCTCCATACAGTTAAAGATTTATTAAGCCTTTCAGTCTTATTCATTTTCCTCATTCTTAAGATAATCTAATGTTTTTATCTCCTGATAAGAACTTCAGAGCATGTCACAATTTATCCTGTACTCATGCAACTAGAGATTTCTGTTGATTTCGAATATGTTTCCTTTAATCACAGGCTTAGCCTATGAGACCAATTTTATATAAAGTATAGATGTTAAAGGATTTTCCTGCCTGTGGTTTTTGAAGTTTCCTGATGTGCCAGTGAGTTACTATGAGTTGCTCCATGTGAAACACAATGAACTGCAGTTAGCCGGAGCCTAAGAGCCTTTTCCAAAGTCTTTAGGATTTCCAGCATGTTTCAAGCAAGTAAAATTTGCTGAAAGCAATTTACTCCCCATCACTCCATTCTAATGCTCTTAAGGTGACCATTCATTCTATAGTTCTTGATATAGAATTAACATCTAGGAGAAAAACACATGCAAGTATAAAGAATAGAACTTACAAGGGATCAATGATGCTACATATGTGGATATATGAAATGAATCTTCCTGCAAAGTGCGCTATTTATTTTAGGGTTAGTGTACTGCTTATAAGAAAGGAAACCTTGAAGGAGACATCCACAGGGCTGATGTCTGTGGATCAGTCAGCAGAGGCCTCAGGAAGCAGAGGGAAGACCATGTGGCTGGCACTGGAGGCAGACAGAAGTTGAGTCGTGCAGTGCCACTCACCGCCCACTCAACAGGACACTGGAGCTTTTCAGGCTTCAGCCATCAGCTGCCTGACACCCTCTTTCCACTCAGGCCTACCACAGGGTGCTAAAGAGCTCACATTCAAAAAGATATATTTTAAAAAGAAGTGACCTGTAGAAACTCTAGCAAGCTGATTTGAACAAAACAGATACTTAAACATATTTGCATTTGTTTATAAAGGTAGTTTGTTCTCAGGAACTTTACTTTTCTTTTTTAAGGAAAAAAACATTTTTCCAGGGGAGAGTGTGTACAAATTTGAGGACACTTTATGTATTTTGAAGGCATCTGCAAGCTGACTTTTCTCTTTCCTTCTCAAGTTCTATCATGGAGGTGCCCGGGACTTCCCAGTATGACTAGGATCATCGTAGGAACAGGTGTCACAGGTCTGGAGCTGAAAGTAAGATGTACCTGTGACAGAAAGTGAGGAATGATAATGATGCTTCTGCGACCTAGTCAGTGGCCACAGCATTATTAAGATGGCTAGTCAAAATAGGAGGAAATGAGGAAAATTCTGGAAAATAGTTTCTACTTCAATGATCTTCAAAGTTGCATTGGGCTTATCTCAGTATATTGTACCAAAATGATCTATTGGGTCATGGTAATAATAATTCTTTTAAAATTGCATGTTGTGTATATTTTATAATAGATGGAATATGTTAGTAAAAGGGCATATATAACGACACAGGTGATACACGTATGTATATATACTCTATAGATTATAAAATACGTAGATATATGTGTACATATCTACGTGTGCCATCGTGCACATATACACGGATTGGTATTTTTACTGATAGAGCTTGCCTGATCAAATATTTGGAGTATTCTGCTCAAGTCTTTCTAAGGTCAGAAAATACAGTATCAAAGTAGTTGGGCTGCCTAGAGGGCCAGTGATTTTTTGGCACCGAATAATCCAATGAGGGCAGCAATGTAGCAGACCAAAACAATCACCCGTTGATTTGGTGCCCACTGTTACTGAGAACCCACTGTGTGCTAAATGTTCCTACAATTTTTTTTAATCTTTATTTCTACTTCACTTTTGGAAAGTTTGTCTCTACTTTTTAGAGAAAACTCTTCTTTGTCAATGAGTAAACAGAGATTCCTTATAAATCGTAGTTAGTGTCTACATATCTATCCTCTTCAACTTTTGTAACAGTTTCTAGATAATTTATCAGGAAGAATCAAGATTTCTACCAAACTCTACATAAATTAGTTTTGCTTTTTCGATGAGAAGAAAAAAAGAGAATTTGGAAAAGGGAACTTTTTACTCTTAATTGGTTTTATTGCTAAAAGTTGCTCAAATATTGTGAAATATCATGACATGGACTGCTGGTGTTATACGTTTTAAGAGAAATCCCTCAGTATATATCTGGTATTTTTTTTAACTATTAAAGAGGTCACCTGAGGTCACAAGTGAAGAAAGTTTCCCCAAAGCACAGATATGGCAGCTTTCTTTGACCCTTATTCCTCATCAGACCTCTAGTGTCTAAACTACCTGTTCCAACCATCCCTTCTCTACATTTTTTCCCATTCTTTTTACAAAAACGTAAAATTCAAGACCAAAGTAGTCCAGTAGCCTGAATTAATTAGTGTTTGGAAAATTCACTTGGTTAGAAAGAAAACAGATGTTCTTAGCAAAATGGACATTGACCTGAAAGTTAAAGAATGCTGAGCTTGTCCTTCCTAATCTAGAAATATTTTTACTCTCTTAATTCTAGCACATAGAAAACAATTCTCAGAGCTCAGAAAACCCTATTACTATTGGCAAAAGATTTTGATAATAAACTCCATTCTAAAGAAAAAAAAAACTGCCAAGCACAAAAATTTAAAAAAATAAATAAATACAAGGGAAAAAAATAAAAACTGTTAATGGTGTGCCTGTACCAACTAAATGGATGGAAATAAAGAACATTCAGCATCTTTTTTCTACTGGGTTTAGATGGTTCTGTACATATGATAACAAATAAGACATATATACATCCTAAGACTAGGGAAGAGAAAGAGATATATACATCCTCAGAGAAGGGAAGAGAAACTGAAATTTACTCATTTCTCTAGCCATAAATTTTTATTACAATGAGATTTTTCTATATATATTTAACTAGAAAAATCCAGTGTTCTAGAAAATAAGGCAAAAGAGTCTGGGGCTCATGATAAACTTGCATTTCAAACATTATCCCTGTGTAATATTGGTTTAGTGGTTTTGCATTGCTTTCCAAAGGATAGATACACGCACTGGCAAACTTACTTTTATAAAATAACTATTCGATTCTAATTTTATTAAATTAATTCTTTAAATATGTAGATGTTATATTTTGGTATTTCTTTAGAATATCTTCCCCAGGAACACATCTGATTAGCTCTTTCTTGTCCATTTTAGTGGTATGTATAATTAAAAATAAAAGTTGCAGATATGTATGGTTTACCATATTTAAATAGTGAAATGATTACCACAATTAAGCTAATGAACATACCTCTTCACCTTACACAGTTAATTTTGTGTGTGTATATGTGTAGACAACAGTTAATATTTACTTTCTTAACAATTTTCAAGTATTATGCCATCAAACTGTCCAGAATTTATTCATTCTGCATATACGAAACTTTGTATTCTTTGATCAATATTTCCCAAAATTTACCTGTTTTTTATTTTAATTCTAAAGACATTCAATCTTATATTTTTATAGAAAAATAACCACTTAGTCCCCATTCAATATCCTTTAAAGCTACAGAGGACCTTAGGTACTTGATCTTAAATGAAGAAATTTATTTTAAGACTCCCATTTTCCAAGACATCTTACTGGAAATTACCAAGCTTATCTCTAAATTGTCACCAGTGGGAAATCTATAACTCTTAACGCTGAGAGAGCACCTTTAAATGACTCTCTCAAACCGAAGGTTATGTCTCCCTGTTGAGTCTGACAAATAAAAATGATAATTAATTTGAAAAGAACACTCCATGAAAGATAGAGAGAGCACAAATATTTGCTCCAAGTTTTTTGAAGTGGAAAGATTTATATTATCATTCCTAAGTTGAATGGGTCAGTTAATCCATCAGTACACTTTTACTCTATGCCCTTGAATTTATTCTGAACCCAGAGACAAACCACAAATGCTTTAAAATCACATCCTATGAGAAAAGGGAGGAGATAAACAGGCCAAATGTCCTCTTCGTAAAATGATGACACAAGTGGTTATTCAGTCTCACTTTCGGTGAAGGGAAAAATGTAAAACTCCCTCAGATTCCTGCCCTCAGAAAATTATTTCTATGTAGAATATAAATAGCACTAAGAAAAAGATAGTACCTAATACTATTTAATTTCTACCAAATAATTCAGTTTAACTGGAAGGAGGCAAAAAATGGAACAGTCCATCAAAATTTAGAAGTACCTGGAGGCTAATAAAGCACTTCAGCTGCCCAATTTCATTGTAGGTTTTACATCAACACTTCAGCCAATTTCCAGTCAAAACCCGAACACTTTCCATTTTCCATCCACAAATAGATTGTCATTTCAACTTTCATTTTATATGGCAGAAAAATGAAGCTTTAATTTATCTAACATGGACTAGAAAAATGTTTCAGTGGGGCCGAATCATACAATCAAGGTGATAGTGCCATGGCAGCAAACACAGAAATAAAGTTGAGTTTTTCTCCTTATAAATTGAAAAAAATTAATAATACCAAAGTTTTTCTTCTTCATTTACCTGATTCTGTTTTACTTCAAATTTTTCCTAAAGAACTTATATCTTGGCTCGGCGCCTATAGCTCAACCAGCTAAGGCACCAGCCACGTACACCTAAGGTGGCGGGTTCAAATCCCCAGCCCGGACCCGCCAAACAACAATGACGGCTGCAACCAAAAAATAGCCGGGCGTTGTGGCGGGCGCCTGTGGTCCCAGCTACTTGGGAGGCGGAGGCAGGAGACTCGCTTGAGCCCAGGAGTTGGAGGTTGCTGTGAGCTGTAATGCCATAGCACTCTACCCAGGGGGACAGCTTGAGGCTCTGTCTCAAAAAAAAAAAAAAAAAAAAAAGAACTTATATCTTATATATAAGTAGAAATTTGCTCCATTTTACAAAAAACTGAATAATAGTGATTCCTTATTCAACAAATTTTGTGACTATTTGTCCTGAACGTAAATCATTTAAGTTATAATTCCACTTAGCACTTTATGTGAACTGATGAGTCTTATCCCTAAAGACTAAAAATCAAGCCATAAGTTAGTAAACCAAGACTGAGCCCCCTGAAGCAGTAGGTGGAGCAGAGCATTCTACCGTGTGTAAGGATTTAAAAATCTACAGAGAACCCCCAAGACCTTTCAAGTAAAGAGATAAAATAGTTTATTAATTTGTGTTGAGCCCCCATTGCAAGTCAGCATTACCCAGACTTACATTGAAGGAATGTGTATTTATAGTTAATTCAGTTAACAAATGATTCTGCTGGGAAAGACTCCATGAAAGTGTTTAAAAGAAAAGCAGCTGGAGGAAAACGAGAAGCCTGAGCTGATTTAAATCTCACCAGTACCCACCTTAGGGACTATAAAATGTTTGTTGAGGAGGAACAAACCAATGCGATTCACTAAGCAGATAAGAGGATAATTTAGAAAATGGAACTTATCATTTTTTTCATATTTACTGGCTTAAAATTTGTAACTATTATTTTTTCAGAAATAAAATGATAGGTTCAAAAGGTGAGACTACTTAGATTGAAATTTCAGAAGGCTATGGGGAGAAGAAGTTAAAGACAAAGGAGGTAAGGAAGAAGGAGAAGAATGAAGTTTAGAAGCTTAAGGAGGGCTGTGCCAACGACACTGAGGAGAAAACAGGTTTTATAAGAAGAACTGATCTAAATATCTATAACCAGTTAGATTAGCCATTGAATGGAGACGTGGAGGTGACACTGAGTCAACAGTGGTGTCTAGAATGCTGGGGATTGGAAAGTTCTGTGGTTTTCCCACGAATGATGAAATCACTGAGCAAATGTGAAATCTTCAAGAAAATAAATTAAGCAATCTGCTTTTGCTAGATTTAACTTTAATTGACAGAACACAAACTCTTCAATAACAATTTCACATACAGATGATTTTTAAACTCTATCTGTTTTTTTTTTACCTTGGGCTGCTTTCTGTCTTCTCATATTTTAAATTATGATTTTAAAAAATATAAAGGGAAGAAAATCTTTGTTGAATTCCTCTATGCCATATGGGAATTTTTAAAAAACAGTTGGAAGTTTCTCTGGAGTGGCCTTCAATCAGTTCATTTGGCCTTCTATAAATAAACAAGTAAGCACACCCAGGCGGAGAGTAGATCTGGGGACACTGTCTCCAACATTTCTCCAGAAAATGATATACCTTCTGGAGCTTCGCTGGTTAGTTATTAGCAGGAACCAGATGGAGAATTATACTGTCTCCCCAGGACACTAATAGAAACAAGTTCTGGGATTTGTCTCTTTGAGTTTTTCCTACTGAAATATGTTCTAACACAACCTTCAGGGCTGAAATTATCCTGACATTTCAGCATAAAACAGCCAATATGCACTACCAGCTTTAATGTAATTAGGTAAAGCCTACCTTAATTACCGGATTTAAGCTTTATATATTTTGTAATATGCTCCATGATCAAACTGCCTAGAATGTCAAGGCCATTACATGCATTATCAGTTGAAATTCATCCTGCCAGCCTGAACAACAAGGAGGCTTCCGATTTGGGCCTTTGCAACATGTAAATAGACACAACAGATGATAGGGCATGGAGGTTAAAAGCAAACAAATAATAAACTGCATGACGCTGATATTTTAAAATTGGGACACATTTTCCCTTGTCTTTTTAATTTCCCTAAAGAGAGCACAGATTCTACAAATATGAATGACTGTCAAGCACGTATAAATAAGTTCGGAAGTTGTCCTGCAGTTTTTCTCTGAGACATTATTACTATTGTAAATATTCTTTTCATTTTGAAATGTATAATTCATTTCATTAGAAACATGTAATAACTCTTGAATTAAAAAAAATTAGTGTCTAGCTACATCTTCAATAGGAAAGGTAACCTATATATAGCTACAGGATAATATGCACATAGTATTATAATATCCATACAGTCTTGCATTTGATTATTTGCTGTAAAATAACTTTTTTATAGATTTTGGCAAAGCAAACAGTACAAACGATCCAGAAGACTCTGCAGATACCATAAGACATTATCAGAGTTCCAAAAGACACTTTGAAGAGAAAAAAAGCAGATCATCATCTTTCATCTCCTCCATTGATGATGAACAGAAACCGCTCTTCTCAGGAATGGTGGATTCTTCTCCTGCAACAATGGGGAAAGCGTCGGGGCTCAATTTTGAAGAAACACTGCCCAACTCAGGAAGAATGCACATAGATAAAAGAAGTCACTCTTGCAAAGGTAATCAAGAATCAGGAATCAGGCAGGTTGTCACTCTTGAGTGCTAACTATAAAATACTGACTTACCACAAATTAAGAATCATAAACGGTTACATGTTAATCTAACCTTTTTCAATGTCATGAAATATCTGCAAATAGATCAGATATCAGATCCATTTACGAAGTGTTTGCACTATTGTGAAAGAAGCAGTTACTATTTCCAAATGATGATAGTGTGAGAGGTTCTTGTGGCTAACCAGACTTAACGTGATGCCAAGTAGAAAACGGTGGGAAAGTGCATAGTGACTCAGTGGGAAGAGAAACAGCAAGGATTCTAACCAAGGTAGCCAATCTATCTGTTATATGTGTCCATTGCACCCATTCCTTACCCCAACCCTACAGGGTTACGATAGGAATGGTCAATGCTATCACACTGCAATACATGCCAAAGAGAATTTCATTTTTCTAGGAATATGAGAAAAAGTGGAGAAATGCCCTGAAATACAGTATGTTCTTGATCTAATTCATTTATTGAACATCCCTACCAAAAAGAAAACACAAATGTATGGGTTTTATTGTATAAAATATGCATGAGTTGGCTAATAACCCTTGATTATATGTAGATATTATGCTAAAGGATAAAACTGTCACCTGAAAGAACCATTATTTTAGCATCTATAGATCAAGCCATTAAATAGTAGTAATAATAGGTGTGTGTGAGGCTGCTTGGGTGCCAAGCTCAGCCCTATCCCTTGCTCCCTTTAAGGCTTTGGGTAACTGACTCAACCAAACCCACTAAAACTCAGTTTGTGCATCTCTAAAATAAGAACAATATTGTCTCTTCAACTAGTAGGTTTGCGGTTATTAAACAAGATAATGTGTAAATTACTTACTCTGAAATAAAATCTCCACTCTATTTAATATTTTCTCATTAAGACTTTATTTTGCGGCTCGGCGCCTATAGCTCAACCGGCTAAGGCGCCAGCCACGTACACCTAAGGTGGCGGGTTCGAATCCCCAGCCCGGACCCGCCAAACAACAATGACGGCTGCAACCAAAAAATTGCCGGGCGTTGTGGCGGGCACCTGTGGTCCCAGCTACTTGGGAGGTGGAGGCAGGAGACTCGCTTGAGCCCAGGAGTTGGAGGTTGCTGTGAGCTGTAATGCCATGGCACTCTACCCAGGGGGACAGCTTGAGGCTCTGTCTCAAAAAAAAAAAAAAAAAAGACTTTATTTTGCAAAACTTTAATCATTTACTATAACCTGGATATATGAAAATGTAAAGATTAAGAAGGCATACCAAACATCAAAAGAATATAACAAAAACAAGGAAAGATAGATGCTCTTGGCCCAGCAGGATTGCAAAATTATGGCAGAGTATTCTAATATTACCCAGCACCATCACCATCTTTCCACAGGATCCTACTCAACAACAAGAGGTTTATTGAATCGAAGGTGTTTAAGCTTTATATTTTTCCAGAGTTGCTTTCCCTATCATGTAGAAACTTTTTCTGTGACCCCACATTGAAGTAAGCTAAGAATATATGAACTGTTCTCTGGACAATCTAAAATCTTGATGAAGTGAATGAAAATAGTACCTCATTTATCACAATGGAAGAATGGAATATTAAATGTGATTACCAAATGCCCCATTTTAGTTATTTATGAAAATGGATTCTGAGAAGTGCTAAAAATAGAAACAGGTTGTATCACGGAAATCAGAAGTTCTGAAGGCCTTGCTGTACCATCTCTACTGTCTCCAAAAGTCAGCAAAATGAAGGCCTGATTTAAAAAACAGAAAGTGCTGTTGTTGTTTTCCTCTTGAGTCTTAGAGTTTCAAGTGACAAGTTATTAAAAATGTATTTTAGGGATTTTATTTGACTTTATAATGACTCTCACTGACAATGAATTCTCATGCCTGTCATCATACATTTTACTTTGTCACTTCTTCCAATTATTTTTAATTAGCTATTTTTCATATACAGTAAAAAATCGTATTTTAACAATTTTAAGATCTATGAATTTTTAACTTTAAAAATGTACAAGTCAATCCCTATATAAATTAAAAAATTATCTTTAATGTATAGCCAAATACGCATGTCAATGGAATAAACATAAATGATGTCAAATAGCTTCAATCAGTGGAACATGTAATACCCTGTTTAATTAGTATCATTAACCAATGGATAATTTTAGAACTTCGTGCACTAAAAATTTCATTCCCTTTTGAAGACGAAGTACTGTGTAATGTTCAAGAACTTGAATAGCATTTAAGGTATAACTACAACTGCTGCTGTTTGAACTATTAATTCCCCACAAATTTTCGTGTCATCATCAATAGAAAATGTCACTCACTCATATTCCTGGCATTTTTATGCTGAATCCAACAGAGAAGCACATTTAGCTGAAAATAAAATGGAAAAAAAATTAAATGGACTCTAATCCTACTTAGATTGAGGTCAAAAGTTGACTCGAGGAAAATTGTGTATTCAGAGCAAAGTGAAAGTTTACTTTCTGCTCATCCATTTCCAGAAATGTGTCTTGCAACTATAGCAACATTTTCCAAGGCAACCAAGTGCAGAGTCTTTCTGAACTATATTTAGCAAATGTCTACAAGGACGTTCATTTGATTAAGACCACTAACCAAGATTTCCCCCTTTGAACTCATCAGTTTTTAAATTGCCATTAAAACAAGCTAATCACATATCTCCAGATTTTAATAAAAGACTAAATTATAATCATCAAAGCCTCTGTATCTATGTATACATTTTATTCATTTCTACTATGATAATCATTTTTTCTTGAGCTTGAAGAAAAAATGTAATCCTTTAGAATTTATTGCATGAGATTCACCATTGTCATTTAAAAATCAATTTATTTTACATGATTTGGAAATGAGAGAGCATTGAAACACAGGCAGAAATTCTCTAAGCTTTCTTGACACAAAATTCACCAGTATAATATGAAACTTCGGTCCTATTAGTTCTTGTTATCTTCTTGAAAAATGTTTCCTACATTAACTGGCTACTAGGAAACTAGACAAGAACAAGCATCAACACCATCAAATCACGTATGTATGTATTCTGAACATTTGTGTTGCATTCCTGGTCCTAAGTTGAAAATCTAGTTTACTAAGATACTCTGTTATCATTTTACTTTTGAAGTAGGTTCAAGTGTCTGTGGATAATAAATCATACTTCTCAGTGAAAACCTGCTGATAAATATCTTAAAAATCTAGCACTATCATTTACATTTGTTCGTATTTGGCAAAATACCAAAAAAAAATGATAAACTGTCACTTAAAAAAATGAAACAAAACCCCAGGATCGCATGGTGTAAGGAAGCCATAACCAGGAAGAGCCTGTCTGGAAATCGTAGCAATCTCTCCGAGATCTGTTAGCTGGGTCCACAGAACAAGGAGCTCTGTCTTTGTATTTGTCTAATGTTGTTTTGAATATACTAATTCAGAGGTCCCCAACCTTATTGGCACCAGGGACTGGTTTCATGGAAGACGATTTTTCCACAGACCTGGGTGAGAGGTGGTTTCAGAATGATTCCAGCACATCACAGCTCCACCTCAGATCATCAGGCATTGGATTCTCAGAAGGAGCACACAAGCCAGAGCTATCACATGCTCGGTGTATAGTAGGGTTCACCCTCCTGTGAGAACCGAAGGCTGCTGTTATCTGACAGGGGGTGGAACTCAGGTGCCAAAGGTGGGGAGTGGCTGTAAATCAGATGCTCGGGTCACTAGCTCACTGACCTTCCCTCTGCTCATCTTCTGCTGTGCAGCCCGGTCCCTAAGAGGCCGCAGACCAGTCCTAGTTGTGGACTGCAGTGCTAGTTCCTTTGTAACAGTCTCACCCTACTTAGGCAGAAATTGTAGGCACCTCATTAGAGAAATTTCTGTGTACTTAATGGTAATAAATACTGAGCAAGAGAAAAGCCATGAAGAATACAGAAATTTCCCCTTCTTGGAAGAAGACCATGCATTTGAGCCACGTAATCGTACTTTTGGAGAAATCGCAAGAAAGGAAGGAACTCTGAGAAGTCCAATGGTTGATCTTGTTCTCTGTTTCTAAAATCATAACTAATCCTGCCCAATTCCGTTACTTTCTGTCCAATTTTCTAAAATAGCCAAGGATGTAAATTCCATAACTTTACATAATAACTTTTCTCAGTGTTTAATCATAGCTTCTTGTCAAGTTTTTTTTTTTTTAAGCCTTTCTATCAAACCAAAATCACTTTCCAAAATTCAAATCTATTTCTATGTGAAAATGCAGACCAGCTTCAGATCCTTTCCCTCCTACCAGCTCTCCCCGGGAAGAAAAAAATGTTTCTTTTTCTCTGAAATAAACCCCCAACGCCAATGGTATTTTTTCGTAAGTTTTGTTTTCCCTTTAATTGCTTTGTAGAGGCAAAGAAAGCATAGGAAAAGCATCAAAAGTACACAGCAAAAATGAGTGAGAAAGTAGGAAACATTTGTCCCCCAAGTATTGACAGCTTGAAAATACAGTTTACAGGAAAAACAGTAAATTAAAAGAAGTTCAGAAAATGAATCTCTATATAAAAAAGTGACCGCAATCCTGCTAGACTGAATTCTTCAAGTTCAAGGCCTATGTCTCCTTCATTTTTGATTTGTCCATATTTAGCAGAGCGTCTGGCACATAAGAGACACTTAGTAGAACATTTGAAAAGTAAACTTGCGCAGATAAGCAATTTGTTTTATAGTAACATAAAAATATTCAAAATCAAAAGAGCCACAAAAATATTAGAAAGAAGTGTTATTATATTAAAGGACAGCACAGAAGGGGCAGTGTGGAAGGGGCAGGAAGGAAGCAAAAAACTTGGACTAGAGGATTTTCTTGGACTCTTCTCATCCTTAATCATTCACAGCTTCCTGGCTCTGTTTGAGTGGGGTTGGTCTAACCTAGCGGTTCTCAACCTGTGGGTCGCAACCCACAGGAACTGTATTAAAGGGCTGCAGCATTAGGAACGTTGAGAACCACTGGTCTAACCCAATCCCCCTAAAAATCATTCTCCTCAAGGCTCCCTTCTTGTGCCCCCTGTGAGTAGGAAGATTGCAAATTATTTTGTGGGAATGAGCCCTAGAAATTTTAAAACCTGTTGGTAAAGCAGTACAAACAAAAAATTACGTTATCTGCCTAATACAAAAGCACAAAATCACTGGTCTCTAATCTGTTTTAGTTAGGACAGTCCGTGTCTTCTCTTAGCACAAACAAAAAGATGACAAAGTTTAATAAAGATTTCGGATCCCCTACTTGTTTTTATTTGTATAGAAATGGTGGGGGTGGGGGCACCGTGAGACCATTTGGGTGAGATCTGCCACCTGTTGGTTGCAGCCCCTCTTTGGTTCTCTGTCTCTCACTTGGGTTACACTCCCAGATCCCTTCCAGCTTTCCATGTGGCTGTCTGTGTGTCACTGATACAGAGGGGGACCCAGAGAAGCTGACATCCATCTTGCTATTTTCCACAGATGTCACTGACATGCGAAGCTGGGAAGGAGCCAATGTCCAGACGCGGCCTGAGCGGCCTGAAGAGTCCAGTCCTTCAGCACTTCAGCGAGCTGCCTGGGGGGTCTCTGAAACTGAAAGTGACCTCACCTATGGGGAAGTGGAGCAAAGATTAGATTTGCTTCAAGAACAACTTAACAGGTATAAACAGAAGCGAGGCAAAAGGAAAATATAACCCAAACCTTGGATCAGTCCAGGCTTACTTCTTTGAACAGCAAATCCTCTTGCCATAAACCCATATTTTCCCTACATACTTGTTAATTTAAAATAAGACTCAGGTTGGTGCAATGGCTTATGCCTGCAAGGCTATAATCCTAGCCCTGTGGGAGGCTGAGGGAGGAGGAATGCTTGAGTCTAGGAGTTCAAGACCAGCCTGAGCAACACAGCAAGATGTTGTCTCAAAAATAAATAAATAAATAAATAAATAAGAAAGAGAAAAAAAGAAAAGAAAAGTTAAGTAGGTATGAGGGTGCTCTTGTACTCCTAGCTATGAGGACGGATCCCTGAGCCCAAGTTTGAAGTTGCAGAGAGCTATGATATCACTACTGCACTCCCACCTGGGTGACAGTGAGACCTTGTCTCTAAAACAAGTAAGATCAAAGTAAGTAAGACTAGAATTTGACAGAATTATTAATTTGTGTTGCAAGGAGCATTTATTTGGTATATTTCATAATGCTGGCAGCATAAATCCTATTTTTTCTTTACTGCCTACAGTTAGTATTTCACTAGCACTGGCTACCTTAGATAATTCCTTTTATTCCCTCAAATTAATTCATATTTCACTTGTTCAACACCCTCCTTTTACTAGCATGTTCCTAGTAATTCAGTTATCTGTTTATGTCATTTTAAAAGTACCAGCAAAGTAATTTAAACGTGGATTCAGTCAAGTCAACTTGTGGAAAATATAATGGAATTGAAAATGGCTCAAAGTTAAATCCCAGATCCTCTTCACTTCTCTTTCACCTTTGATCATGACCATTTAGTAAATCTGAGGACTAAAGTTTGGTTTTAGAGAGGAGGTAACCCTTTCATCTGAGTCTGTATAGTTTTTAGTTGTCTTTCATTTGGATATTTCCCTGGATTCCAAGGCAGATTTCTCGAGGTCCCTCTGTCCCAATCCCCCAGAAAGTTACAAGAAAAGATACCAATGCCAGAAGCCTCTGAGCTGGTTCCATCTGAGTCGCCAAATATAAACAGGGTGACAGAACCAGGAGTCAAACACCCATGTAGGTTAAAGTTGTCCTGTATTACCAAGATTCCAGGAAGACAGGGAGATTGTTCTCAAAGCCTGCCTTACTTTGAGAGAAATCTACAGACTTCCCCCAAAGTCACTATTTTTAGCTGTACATCATTAAATCCTCTTATCTCAAGCTGCAGGACTCTTACCGGTGTTTGTCACATTCCTAAGCTATACATTTTCCATCTGTTGTTCTATCTTCAGCCCAGGTCATGGTGGCCTTTATGGCACTGGAACCAGGAGAGGGCTGGCAGACGTGACTGTCCAATAACTATTTAAATCATTAAGTAACTTTCACAGCCATAGGCGGGGAGGTTGTTCCTCTCCTTACAGTAACACATTAGTCACGGGTTACTATCTATGCTTAATATAGCTTGTGCCTTTTGTCCATGCCATTTGCTGTTGTTGTTGAAAAACTGAGTGAATGAAAAGATGAGTGACAGGGGCAGGGATGGTTTCTGTAGAACAGTACTAGCCCTGTCCTTGAAATTGGACAGCCAAGGTAAAAATCCTAACTCTGCTACTTAACCACTTACAGGAATATTGGGTCCAGTAATTTAAAATTCCCTAGCCTCAGTTTCCTGCTTTGACTCATACCTACCTGCAAGGCTGCTGTAAGGATTAAAACAGTATACATGGAGATTATACACAAATGCTTTACAAAATGCAAGATGTACTTGTAGCTAGGTATAATTTGATTAGCAATGAACTTCTATTATTGGTGTTCGTTTGAGTGTATTCTCCTAATTTATATGAATTTCCTGGTCTGGACCTTTCTTCACGACTAAAATTGAGGTTTTAGTATACCTTTGTTGTTCTATGATAGGTACCAACCATTGCTGCTGGGATAAGTCATACTGTTTTTTGATATGTCCAGAGGCTAAAAGTGTAAGCTTTTAAGGGTATGTTCCTCTAGGGCCCATTTGTCTTGCAACCACCCGATAGTAATAATAATTGTTATTGCTATTTTATTACATTAGAACATTGTGATTATCATATTAAACTTTTCCACGGCATAGGTGTAATTAAATCTCTTTTGATGTATTCCCAGCATCTGTGTGTGCTTTCTGAAGACATTCTGAATTGCTACTGTGAAAGATGTCAAATCAAAATGCAGTCATTCATGTTAGAAAAACCCTGACAAACGGAGCCGGGCAAGTTTATTGATGAGAGCGTTCTCATGCTTAAAATTCCCAATAACAAAATCCATCACAAAGATTGTGCAAAAAACACAACCTTACACAAAGGCCATCACCACCTTACAAAAAAACACTTCTGCAAGGACACCTGCCCAGCAACTGCCTTGGACCTCAGACTGGCGTCCCTCTTGCTATTGATCTTTGTAGCTAAGAATAATCATTGAAAGACAGTTCCGTAATCCTTCCCATTCTCCCTTTAAAGGCGTTTTCCTTCCTTTACTTCCCTGTATAAGAACCAGGGCACATGTCTTTCCGTTGTCAGGCCCTATTCCTGAATAAACATCCCCTTCTCTCGAGAGCTTCTCTGTTTGGTATTCAGGTGGACGCTACCACTAATACTTCTTCTCTTTTGACAATTTCTTCACTTTATGCCAGAAAATAAAAGTATGGAAGTTTGAATAGGGCACCTCAACTCACACTTACACTTTGAGAATAAGGATCCTGGGACATTTTCCAGAGTTGTGTCTACTGTGTTTGGCTTTGGCATTTGCTCAAATATAGAACTGTGAGTCCCTACCCCCCTTGTATCATTCAAATTCACAATTCATGTACACAATGCAATAAAAACAAAGCTAGATGATCTAACTTCAACGGTCCTTTCTGCTGATACTTTTCTGCATTAATGACTAAAATATATGTAGGGTGAAAGGTTTACATTAGAAATGTTTTTATGTATTTATATCTTAGGCCTTCAGGTTGATGTATTTAGGGAAATTATTAATACTTGATCCTACAGCAATGCTTCTTAAACTATAATGTGCATTTGAATCACTTGGGGATCTTGTTAAAAATGTATATTCTAAGTCAGGAGATCTGGAGTTGGCAGAGATTCCACATTCTAACAAGCTACCAGCAATGCTCAATGTTGCTGGTCTAAGGACCACACTTTGAGTAGGAAGTCCCTAGAAAATGTAAAAACTGTTAGTAATGACTCCTTTTGTTGCAGAACACTCTGAGCTATTTATCTGTACACCTGGAGCATGGCATAGAGCACTTGTTTAGTGTTACAGTTATTTATGCAATTTATGCACTTTCTACACTTTGCCTAAGAGGTCAGCTCCGATCAGCCAGTGGGATCAGATTCATATTTATTCGTCACCCTGTTCTCTCATCTTCCTATCAACGCTGTGCCTGATACAGAGAATAGAACATCTGTTTTACATAGCTTTATAGCTATGTTGACAAAAAAGTTCCAAAAATGTTATTTTCTGTTTTAAAAACCAAAATGAATTTTTTTTTAATTTCTATAACTCCTCCTGGGTAGAGCAGTTTATGTAATCTCAGTAGAAGAGTGCCTTCTAATTAAGCCAAAAGACCCTAGTCATAAAACATGAAAATACAACCCTGTGCATAGTAAAGAAGCTTCTCACTAAATCTTTTCTTTGTTGACTGCTCATGATATCAAACCACCAATTAATAAAACAAAATTAAATAGTCAGAATTATTGCAAGAAGGGAGATTGCCCTCAGGACATAATCTAGTGATATTTTATAAGAAGAAGTGAGAAGTAGAATATTTATAAGACTTTGAGTCTAGGCCTTTCAAGGTGGGAAGTTGATTCAAAGTGGGCAAAATTCATGATATAATACTTCAGGATTAATGCTGTGAGTCTGTATCTTGAACCAAATCTTGATAAGGTTTGATTAAGAAGTTTGTTCGGATGAGCAGACTACTGTCTTCAGTGAGTCAATCTGTAAAAATTTCCTGAAGAATTAAGAGTGGAGGGGAAACTGAGCTGAGCCCTGATTAGCATAAGACTCACTTCCTGCTTGAGAAACCTGGAGAATCATGAGAATGGCATGTGAGCTGTGTACGTGCAGACCAGAAGACTGGCCTCCAAGGGAGAATGTATTTGTGAGGTGTGGCAATACCCGGCCTAATAATTATGGTAAAGATTCTCTAGATTCCAGAGGTCTCTAGATGCTGGAGGCAGAGTTTGTGCTCAAGGTCTGGTTTTGCAAAAGCAAAGATGGAGACATTCTACCTGACCTTCTCCATGTCCTCCCTAATCAGTGCTAATGTCAGGCAAGCAGCTTTTATCTACTTCTTCCCTTTTCATGACAATAAATACGGACCGAGGTTTACTCAGGAGAGCTCCTCCCAGAGTTCCTCAGTCCCCCGACATAGACTTTGTGCCAAGCCCCCTCACCAGGCAACCCCCAAACCTCTTCATAAGACTAAAGTTATTCGCTGTTTTTTTTTTTTTAATTCTACCCAGGGAAAGTTTTCATGGAACAAACAACCAAGTTGTTATCAGAGTTGCTATGCTCTTATCTAAGTAATATTGACACAAAAAGTCCCTGTTCACACCCTATTCTAGCCACTTCTCCTGGGCATGGTGTTGATTGAGAGTCCCTCTTATGGCACTATATTGCAATTACTGAACACGTGAATGCTGAAGCCTCAGCTTCCAATAGATTTTTCCCTCATAGAGACCACTCAAATAGGTAGAACCCTTGATAAAGAGATCCTTTTTCTCAGAGAAACCTGCTACCTGACAAAAGGTATTACAGGACTCAAAAGCATTGTAATTTTTTACTCTGCTGGGACTTGACTTCATCTGTGGATGAAGTTTTTATTTCAAGCCTTTAAACATTCAATGTAATAAACATGTGTAAACCACCCACAACTAAATGCTGCTCTTAATGATGGGATAAATTTGTACAGAAATATGTCTGATGAAATCTGAATGTAAACTTTTCTCTGGAGACTCAGAGGAAAGAAATTACAAATAGGTTAAATAAGGGAAGATTTTGGGAGAGAGATAAAAATTTAAGCTGGGTCTTAAAGAATAAAAGGAGAAAACTAACATAAGAATAAAGCAAGGGGTCTGCCCAGTTTAGTTGGTACCATAAAAATTAGATAAGACCTTAAGGTAAGAAGTAGATAAATAAATCAGTCGACAACTGACTTTCCCCTTTTCAGTTTGTGTCTTTGACATTTGCAAAGCTATGTATAATTTATAGGTATTGGTTTAGAAGCCACTAGGTTATGACTATCTATCCTTACTAACTACAGAAAATCTGTAAGAATAATGTGTTATTGTGAGTCTTAGGAGGAAGATTTGCAGTGTTAATGTCAAAAACCAAAAAGGAAAAAATGATCTTTTCTCTCTCATGTTTTCCAGATTTATTATGTTTTTTAGCAAATGAAAGGCTAATTTCTATTTTTTTAAATTTTTTTACTAAATTATAGTTGTGTACATTAATGCAATGATGGGGTACAATGTGCTGGTTTTATTTCTTTTTTCTTTTCTTTCTTTTTTATTTTTTTGCCTGGGGCTGGGTTTGAACCCACCACCTCTGGCATATGGGGCTGGAACACTACCCCTTTGAGCCACAGGCACCACCCAATTTCTTTCTATTTTGAATTCCACATAGATAGCATGTACTTAATTAAGCAAAATTATTTCTATGATTTTAACATTTTTGGTAAGATTTACTTTTTCTTTACATTGTTATTATTCATAGGCAAACCCGCACAAATAATTGAAAAGTTAGAGGAATTTTCTAAAGAGGCATATGGTCCAAGTCTTTTGTTCTTTTGTCCACAAAATTCCCTATGTATTTAATGCTCTTGTTAACAATCACAAACAAAGGGAATCTGACCAATACTATTTTGTTATTTTTCCTTAAATTTTAATTTAAAATAAGAGAATGAAATTAACAGGCCAGTAGATGACCTGTGAATTTTGAGGAAAAAATGATCAGACTAGTATTTTGTAGGCCAGACGGGTCAGAGAGCAAGTGAATTTTTAAGTTTGATCTGTGACTTAAATACCAAAGGCCCTAACCTTTAAGAAATTTGGCAGTTAACATCATTTATCATTAAAGAAAGAATACAATGAATAATGTAAAATACTTCTATTGAATAGGAAAGAGACAAGGTAAAATAACAATATAAATTTAAAATACATAAGAAATTTATCCTGCGATGCTGCAACTGTGAAAGAAATGTTACCAATCTATTTTTTAAAGACTAAAAAATACATTCACAAGATACTGCGTAAAGGCTAATTAAAAAGTAAAGACAATTACTGATTAACAGTAAGTTTTCAGTGTGTGTTATGTTTTGAAATCAATAAAGGCTAATTAAAATGAAGTCCATTCCCTTCATCTCCTTTTCTATTAATTCCTAACATAAGCTGAAAAAGGAATGGTCTTTATCAGAATCATTATTATGACACAGCGCATATTGGTCAGGAAAGAATCCCTGTGCTCCCTCTCCTGTCCTTCTTGTTTAAAGCAGGGTAATAATTCTAGCGCGGGAAGTGATGAAATTTTCACAACTGTGCTTCCAATCTTGAACGATTTTAGGACTGTCTTTCCCTACTTCTATCTGTCCTGCAGACTTGAATCCCAAATGACAGCTGACATCCAGACCATCCTACAGTTGCTGCAGAAACAAAGTGCAGTGGTGCCCCCAGCCTACAGCATGGTAACTGCGGGAGCTGAGTATCAGAGACCCGTCCTCCGCCTGATGAGAACCAGTCATCCTGCAGCATCTATCAAGACTGACCGAAGTTTCAGCCCTTCCTCACAAGTGAGTGCAGCTATTGTACCATCAAGGGCATCTCCCAGGGTGTGTCTTCAGGGATCACCTGAAACAGAATCACCTGGAGTGCTTCAGAAAATACATATTTCTGCCTCAATCCGTTTCTACTTAAAATGCCTGGAAATGCACCTGGAATCTGCATTTTAAACAAGCTCTCCACTGATTCGTATGCTGAATTAAAATTTGAGAACAATGAACATAGAAGAATGATTTTAAACACTAGCATTTTTTTCAAGAAAAAGTTTTCCAGAAACAATCCATTTACATTTATATACAGTAGAACTTTGAAAGAATAGTCCTGAATCCAAAAAGTGATTCAGAAAAAAACCCCCCAAATCTGTAATTTGCTGCAGTGGCAAAGTCTGTGAGAGAAAGAAAGCAGAGAAGCACTATGGCCAGATTAGATTTGAGATTCAAATGCCATCAGGCTAGTTATCTGAACTGTGCCCCGCCCATCATCAGAGATCTCTCTTTTTTTTTTTTTTAACTTGGATGCTACACATAAGAGAAGGAATTAAAAAGTCTTCTTTATTCTGCCTCTGAACCCCTTTAAGAAGACCTTATAGAATTAGTGAATATGACTAGTCTAGCTTTCTTGGAATTCTATTTTGGACATTAGTCTTAATTACATAAACATTATGACCAAATTGGACATATGAAGAATGATTTAAATAAGGATTTCTGGAACAGTTTTATAAAACTTTTTTAAATGTTTGGAAATTTAAAATGCAAAACATTTTGGGAAATGAAACTATGTTAGTAACAGTAGGTAATATACTAGAAAGAAAAATGATCTTTCTGAAGTTTAAAAGTAGAAATTAATTTATCTTTAACCCGTTTTCAATGGCTTGGAAACATGTAAAACCAAGTGATTTGCTGTGATTGAGACAGCATTATTCGACTAGAAATAGCAATTATGCTTCCTTTTTTTTTCTTTTCTCTTTATATCCCTCACTGATCAAGTGAACACTTTTCTCTCCCAGTTTTATATTAACTTTGAATTAAAACTTATCTGGAAAACTGAATGTATAATAGTATTTTTAAAATCTGATCTTAAAAATCTGGCTTCAGGATAAGTTTTTGGAATGGTTGTTTAGTATTATTTAAACTAATAAGTGATCTCCAATGGTTGTTTAGTACTATCTAAACTAATAACTGACTCATCCACGGTTGGTTAACACCACTAATAAATACAGATTAATGGGGAATGAAAAAGCATACAGATTTCATGAGTATAATTTTCAGTGACTATCAATATGAATCATAAAAACCTGTTTTCTTTTCTCTCTGTCAGTGTCCTGAATTTCTAGACCTTGAAAAATCTAAACTTAAATCCAAAGAATCCCTCTCAACTGGGGTGCATCTGAACACAGCTTCGGAAGACAACTTGACTTCACTTTTAAAACAAGACAGTGATCTCTCTTTAGAGCTTCACCCTCGGCAAAGAAAAACTTACCTTCATCCGATCAGGCACCCTTCTTTGCCAGATTCATCCCTAAGCCCTGTAGGAATCTTGGGTCTTCATAGGCATGTTTCTGATCCGGGTCTTCCCGGGAAATAATCATTTTGTACTATTTATTCCACATACAATGTAAGTGCTTTTAATGGCTGTTTTCCTTTTTGTATTTAAATCCTCTCTACTTGACTCAGGGGCTCACAAGGTACCATTATATGCAAAAGTACTGTATATTTTCCTAAATTGAAGCTTGTAAGGTAAAATTAAGCAGTTAGGATGTATATATACGTTAAGAACTTTTGGTTCCAAATGTTAAAACTGCCAGCATCTCAAGGCACCTTATTTTTTATTTTTATTTTTTAAACCATGTGCATGTTAGGAAACTCCAATTTCTCTTGCATGGAGACTCCTATTTATTGCTTTTAGTAAACCAGTACTTTGTTATGAAAATGCCTTCCAAGCACATAAAAAAACCAAGGAATAAAACTGTTCATGGATGTAACTCAGATTCAGATGATCCTCAACTCGTGTAAGTTTAAGAGGAATAAAGGGAACTTAGTCACTTTTGAGAACAGATATCCTTCTGGATTGAGATGTTTATAATTACATTCCTTCCTCCACAATGAAAAAAATAAAATACAAAGTTTAAGAGCTATAGAAATCCAGGACAGCATAGGAAGCCATCTCCAAAGTGAACAGGCTAACATTAATGAGAACAAAATGTCTTTCGAGATAAAATTGTCACTAATTGCATTCATAAACCATCTAAAATATTTCCCAACACATTTCCTTGAAGGTTTAAAAAAAGTTTTATCTAACTTTGCTTTTTTTCTGGGGAGCAAGGTATGGTCTCCTTAAGAGCTGATAAAGTTAAATTGATTTCCACAGCTTTCTTCTGATTCGTATTTTAGAGCAATCCTGGATTTGACCAAAACAGGGGATACATAGTTTAAAAAAAATTTCAGTGGGTTTGCAGCGCAAAACTATCTCCATCTTCCATTAAGTATATGTTGTTCTATGGCTTTCAATTTCCAGCTGTAGAAAAACATATGCCTACAATGGAAATGCACAACCAGCAGTAACATTTCAGTTTTGTTTAGTTATTTAAAGACTTTTGCTAATCAAAGATTAAATGCAAATCTGTTATGTATCAGTTGGAAGAAAAATATTGACTCCAGGATACACTGGAATGTGTCTTCCAATGAAATGTCATCAATTCAACTGTTAGGGTTTTTTTTTTTTTGAAGTTTTTGGCCGGGGCTGGGTTTGAACCCGCCACTTCCAGCATATAGGGCCAGAGCCCTACTCCTTTGAGCGACAGGAGCCACGCAGATTGTTTTTTTGTTTGTTTGTTTGTTTTTTTAAGAGGGAATTCTCCTAAAATTAGGGTGAAAAAAAATATTACAAGTTAATTTAAGATGCTGATTAGTCAAGTTCTCATTAAGAAATCTTATTTTTCAAGTACTATTATATCTTTTCCTCTAAGAAAAATTTTAAAATTTGTTGAAAGTTCCTTAGTCCTTTACTAATTCTTACATTCATACATTATTTTAAAGAAACATTTTATCTGTGCTCATTATTAAATGGGTTAATTTTTATCCCTTCAGGATAGAAATACAATCTATTGCTTTGCCCTTTACCTTTTAAACTAATCTATTAACTTTAAATGCAAGCAACTTATTTAAATTAAAAAAAAACTATTGCACTCCTTAAGATGTGATTAAAGTGACCTTAAATTGCTCCCTAAATATTTGTAAACAGTCACCTACATTGATAATCTATGTGGGAGGCAATCCGTAAACATGGTCATGTTCTTATTCCTGCTTAATTTTTGAAAAACCAAATCATGAGTGCTCAAGCACCACTCAATTCAACAAAAGTGTAATAATATTAAAAACCAGTTTCCCAGACCATTTAGTGTCGTGAAGATATAAACCCAGGAGCTAACTGATGCTTTCACTTCCTTGTTCAACAAACATTTAACGGGTGCCTAGCAGGGGAGAGAGTCCCATAAATGGCTAACTCAAATTCAGAGCACTATTTAGGGATTTTATTTCCATATGGGGACACATTTTTGCAGCTGCAACAGATTTCACAAGGATTGCCAGCCTAAATTCCAGGAACATTCAGAATGAATTCACCAAGCTGCTGATTTGTAGGGAGAGAGGATTTGGCAGGTGAGAAACTGAGATCTGATTGTTTTATTAGTGAATGCCTCAGCTGCAACATTTGGTATGACATGCATAAAATGCAGCCTTCCACATAAAGCTTCCGTTTATACGTCTTAGTAAAAACTGAGGATGAAGGAATGAAAAGATAGAGAATGGTGCACAAGCATCCAGTTTCTATTAATTCTAGCTCAACACAAACCTTTTTTCCTTCTTAATTCCTTGACAAAAAATAATTGCTTGATATTAAAATCTTAATTCTCAGAGAACTGGACAGGATTAGGAAGGTTCCTTCCTCCAGGCAAGAACTTTAAAAGCGCCTAAGCAATATAAAGGCACAATTAGGTATACATGTCAGAAGAATCTATTGTTAAACTGACTTATAGGTGACCAAAGCAATTATCTTGATGTATAAAATTCATCCCCGTGCCCTAGCCAAAGATCTAATGCCTAAATGCACCATCACCCTCCCTACTTGCTACAGCAACAACTGTGTGACCCCTCCATCTAGGAAGCCTGCTGAGGGCCAGGTGTATCTGCTGCAGACAATCATAACTGCAGCATAGCAAATACTTTCCTCGTAGGAAATCAAAGCACCTGCATAACACCTTTTGCTCTCCTCATAAAAATGTTATATGGTCCCCTGGCCTAAATAAAATGTCATCTAAAATCTGAAGTTTGTTTGGATTAGATGATCTCCTGCTGTTATTAATTGATGGGCAAAGAGCTAAAAAACTTAAGACTTAGCATTTTACCCTGTAGGGGAGTCACATCCTTTAATTAGTTGAGAAAACCAGAACTAAAAAAATGCTGAAGCAATGTTCTTGCAGGGTTTTTAAATTAATAATCACTCATTGAACACACATGGGAAAGCAGAGGGTAGCTCCCACAACATAATTTCTTAAGTCCATTATAATATGTTCGTTATCAGAGCTGAACTTCCCTACTCTTTTAGTCAGAAGATCAGGAAACTAGGCCCGGGAAATCTGGCATTTACGGTCAGGTTTAGTATGTATGTGTGTTGAACTGTAGCTTATAAGGTCCTTTTGTGACCACTGATCTTTAGCAACAGTTTCAAAATGCCTAGAAGAACAATGTCCTTAATCCAAATCCCATTATTATCATCTAAGGATAAAATTAATCAATTTATTAAAATCGATAATTTTAGCATATCTAAAATTATTTAACAACAGTATCTTTCCTCTGAATGTTTTTCATTCTTTTAAAGGAATTCTGTAAATCAGTCCTTGGAAATGAAGTGCAATAATGACTAACTTGTAACTTAAATTGTGTAGTCTTTAAATTGCTTGTCCATGGTTAAAACCCAAAATAGATCTATTTATTTACAAGTAGATTTCTCCTTACAAATCAACATTTTTATAAATTACCAAAAAATCAAATGTTACTAGGTTTCTAATCATATTTTTATAGTAAAACAAATGGGTGTATCCTGAGTTCAAATATGCACTTGGAAGACAGCATGATGTAGGAAAGTGCTCAAACTAAGAGGACTAGCATCACCTGGGAACTGGTAAGAAATACCTACTTTGGGGCCCCACCCAATCTACTAAATCAGAAACGTTGGGGGTGAGACCAATAAGCCCTCCTTGATTCTTATGTGCAGTAAAAATTTGAGAATCACCATAGAAAAGCAAGCTTATGTTTTGCAATCAAGAATTGAGTCCTAACACAAGAAAGAGTTCTTTCATTAATGGCTCTGAGACCCCAATCAAGGTAATTAACTTCCTGAGTCTTTTCCCTGAATCTGTAAAAATGAGATGTTTTCTGACTCACAGATGCATGAGGAGGAAATGATATAAAATATAGTAAAGTGCCTGGTATATAGTAGGTGCTCAAAAATGCTAGATTCTTTGTTTCTCATTCAGGAACAGAATATTAAAAACAATCAGGAAAACAGGATTTCCCACAATTTAGCTATTGCACAACGTGCCATGTCTCCAACTAAACAGCTGTTATTAAGACTGAATTTTTTGATTCAGCAAAACCTAAGTGTAGCTGTATTTTATCTCTTAGTTGTATTTTGCACTATTTGGTTTATAGCTTTAAAGTAATACTATTCACAGTGGTAACAGTGAGAGTATTAATCACTTTATACAAACATATCTATTCCGAATTGATGTTAAATACCAAGTACACAAAGGTAATCTGTCGAATTCAGTACTGCTAGAATGTATTCACTGATGGCTGGCTCACTGTGGAAGACCCTCTTTAGATCTGTGATACATGCATGTGTATACTCCCCAGATGGATTTGACAGTACATTTACACAATATGATTTTGAAAATAAGTTCACCTTCTGTTTTTACAGAAAATAGGATTTTACAGTTGTAAAGATTCGATAAAGACTCCCAGACCACTCCCTTATTGCACAGAGACATTATACAGGTCTTACTAAGTGCTTGTGTGCAATGGTGGAAATGATGAGGGACTCAGTGTAGTAAACCTGAATTCAAATCCTACCTTCTCCATTTCCTCAGTAAGCCCCTGTATCCAAAATCATAAAAATGGAAGTAACATTTGTCATAACTTGAAGGGTTATATTGAGGATCCTCTGAAAGATATATGTAGAATTGCCTTGTAAACCATAAAGCACAGTGAATCTGTAAGATCATTGTGGGATTACCCACTATCACCAAGATAGTAGTGTTATAGTGGTCAGCACAGTCGTACCATTGCTCTGTCCTCTACCCAACCCTCACCACATTGACAATCTGTTAACAAAAACCTATAGATGATATGAATGATGATGTGAATGATTTTCATATACCTCCCAAAGATCTAGTTCTCAGAACAGGAGTATGCCACTGTTAAACAGGAAGTTTCCTCGCTATAGAATCCTAAAGTCAAATGTTGCCTTTGTTCAACATCCATAAAATTATACATTTTGCGTTGCAGTTGTTTTCTAGGTATGCTAATAGCTTCTCTCCCTTACTCTCACTCAAAGCTATTTTCTTATGGTTCTACTTAACTTAAATTGAAGTGATGTTGAACTTTTACAAACTAAAAGGTCATGTCTTAAGTGCAAAGTATAAGGTATTGTGACTGGTCAGTGCCCAAGCTTAGAGAAATTAATTTATCATATGCTCTTGTGGTACAAATACACTGTGCTTTAATATCAAATACAAAAAATTCACAGGAAGACTTAAATTATTAATAATTGAAAACATAAAAAGAAATTACAAGGCTTATTTATATTCACTATTAAGTGAAGGTTGAGAGGCATGACTAACAAAAAGTTATTTAAAACTAATAGAATAAAACATCTATAGAAATGCAAAGTTAAGAACAAAGAACCACACAATCAATTGACCAGTTCCATTGTTCTGCCAATTATAATCAAGGTTTTAAATGAAAACAGCAAGTATTAGCATATAAATGCTCCCAAGAAAATATTATTTATTTTGACAAGTGGCAATGTTACCATGGTTATCCTCGAAAACCTAATGTCAAAAATAAGATGAACCCCTAACTGTAGTCATGACATCTGTAACTGCAATTAGTTCATTTCTTTTAAAAGATGTGAAATAATTTAGTACACCTGTGGTTCCAAAGCAGTGTTTAACCTATATTCTTTGTACTTCCTCTTGTACATTTTTATGTTGTTTTATATCAAAAATAATCTCAATGTTAGCATTTAGACGTTATTATTTTTGTACTGACGTGTGTTAAATATGAGTATGTAAGGAAATTCCACATCATTTTTATCATCCTTATTTAGGAGTAAAATTTAAGGATTAGAAATACTATAATTAACTCTTCCATGTAATCTCCTCAAATGCCACTATAATAGCACTGAAATTGTATAGTACCCTTCCTCCGAATGTTAAAGATATAAGACAAAAATATTGAGGAAGAGGAATCCCTAGTTTTCATATCCTAGGCACCTGAGCATTTCAGTTGAAGGGGCATTACCTCTTTTTAGCTGACATTTGCATTCTACAATTTTGATGGGAAATTGTATCAGAATGTTTGCCAGTTAAAGTTTAATGTATTTCAAAAAAAAAAAGAACATGTGTAATCACTTGAAAATGTCAGTCATCTGATATATAGCAGCTCACTCACATCTGGCTAAGCAGTACCTTGGAATGCTTTAAACAAAATGAAACAATCTACCAAAACACATACTACTTCCTAGTCTTTATGCACATAATGTAGCATGAAATCATGATGCTTTTGAAATATTCTGTGTAGAAATTATTTATTTTTTAGCAAATATTTTCTTCAAAGATTGGTATGTGGTATTGACAGTGTAATCTACTTGCACAACTAGTTTTGCAATAACCTACCGATAACTGTAAATAAGAAAAAAATGTAAATTTCATGTAAAAATGGTTGCAAACTTTTGGTAGCTCAAAGAAATGTACAAGTTGTATTGAAAATATAGTATATATACATAATTTAAGAATGAAGCATATAATTTCTGATCTATTTATACATGAAAAATTCAACAATTTATAAAAGAAATTATTTTGGGGAAAAAGAAAGTAAATCTCATTAGCTAGCTAGGATACTTTTACTAGAGAAGCCTACTATTTCCAACATTTTACTAGGTACAGTACTAGGTATGGCATGGTGGTGCTGATGTATTTCATGAGATCACATAATTGTAACAGTGCTATGTTTTTACTGAGTTCCATCAGGATACTAGTAAGCCGGACTGAGTGGTAAAAAGCATTAAATTAAAGAAACATAAAAACAGTTGACTTATTGCCTGTCAAGACCACAACACTTATTGACTAATACATGTATTGATTACTTAAAATTTCTGATGGCTAAACGGGCTTCGACTTACGTACAAAATAACTGTTCATAAACCATGCTTGATTCCTTTTATTAACTTAGAATGAAAATATCCATATACTGCTTTCTTTTACCTAAGTTTCTCACTTTCTTAATTTCCCCCCAGTCACTTCTCTATTATTTAAGGTGAAAAAAAAAAAATCAAACAATTTTCAAAGAAAACTTTTAAGTAAAATTTGTTGTTCGTAACATGGCATATGGTAAACCAGGGACTGTTTATTCTCTGTTTAGGAACTTAGACGTCCCATCCTTCACTTCTAAGATTTAAAAAACCAAGAGAACATTTCCTGATGTTATAAATGAAAAATTGTATTGGTGTCTGTGAAGCCAATCAGAAAATTAGAATAAGTATGAAAAGGCTAAGTATTTTTAAATTTGCCACTAGATAAATTATTTCTTGCTATAAGATAACTCTAATGGTACTATATTTAGATATCTATGGGAAATTAAATATGTATCTAAAAGTTCAGCAAATCCTAAAATTATTTAAAAATGGCCTATAACTTTCAAAACACATGAATCTTTAATTGGTATGTTTCTGAAACATTCATACTAGCACTTGTTCAGGTTATCCTTTGAAATTTCAGTAATCATAGCAAAATAAAATGTGAATAATATAGTCAACTAAAATGCAAATAACTGTATGCATGTATTCATACATATTTATGTTCTAAAGGTTGAGATTCCCCCATAATGTTATCAGAATTAAGAACTAATCATTCCTGGCATATATGTCTTTGAACACAGCTATTAAGCAATTCTCACTCACTGTAGGCTTTCCAAATTGCCATTATCTCTGATGTTACAAAAGGGGGTATACCTGAAAAAAACAACTAAACCTCAGGCAAAAACCCTACTCCTCCTCTAATGGTATGGCACATACCAGTGACACAGAAGTGTTGCCAATGTCTAGTTACTATATATTCAGATGCAGAGCAGCACATCTGAGTTTTGAATACTTGCAAAATAGTACACAAGGCTGCATATTACCAAGCTATCTGGATAAAAGAAATATAAAGTATTTAAGTCTCTTTATTATATCTAAAAATATGTATTTTTAAAAACAAGTAGAAAGAGACATGGCAGGAAATGATAAAAAGCACAGATAACCCAGCAATCAAATAATGAGCTCATAGTCAGAAATTTTTGTTAAGTTTCCCACTGTTTCTCCGGAACTAGTATTATGGTCAGTATTCTAAATTACAGGAATGGTTTAATTTATGAATTTATGTGATATTATGACCTTATTCTAGACTACAGCTCTCCCAGGCAGTATTCACTTAAATTTTGACTACACTGGTCACTATAACAACAAAAGTTCTAGGTATTTTATTTGTAACATCTAATACTATATATAAACTCTAGACATACTCTTCAATGATACTTTAGCATTATGTATTTATTTGAAAGTGTTTAATTCATGATGTAAATGATGGAATTAAGGCAAAAATCAGGGTCTTTAATACATTATGAAAGTTATTTTATAAAACAATAATGGTAGCATTTTAGAGTTTAAAAGGAAAAAATATGCTAACCTAAAAGTAGTCTTGGATTTTACTCAAGAGATTTAATTTGCCAGATATTTATAAATTTATTCCTATTAATTTCCCAGAAAATTTCTATAAAGTCAAGGAAAACATATCATTTATAGTTTCTCAAACATAAAAGAACAAAGAAAAGCACGTTTCTGACAAATAGCATTTGTTTGTCCAGTTCAGTAATGCCATACATTACAAATGAACTTGATTTGTATATTTTACTTAAATAATCACAGATTGATTTTTTTGTTATTTTTTTATTGCACAGATTTTAAACTACATTAATAAACCCTATTTTCTTCTAGCAAAAATGCATTTTTGGAAAAAAACATGAGCTGACTACTTTTTCCTAGATGCATGGTGAAGGAGGTCAAAATCGAGTCCTTGACATTACATTTAAGGTGGACCAAATTAAGATTCCCTCAGTATTGATTTCGCCTTGACAAAATTTAAAATGTGTAAACTGCCACTCAAAACAGAAGTGCAATACCTGACATTTAATCATCGGGCAGTCTTTCAGCATAGGTGAATTATTGCACTGTTATTTGAACTGAAGCATCTCACAATGTACATATAACAAATTTTGTATGATACAAAACTTTACAGCAAGCTGTTTGAATGTTTATTAAAAAATTCTCAAAATGACATAGAAACATGTTTACTGTGTAAATAAAAGCACTTATACATTACAAGTGTACATTATTCAATAAATTACACTGTAAGAAAACTGGGGAATGAATTAACCAACACAAACTACCACACTATATTCATATTGCAGTCATAGTCATCAAAAAACTATTCAATCTTTACAAATGTATGTTTACATCAATTTTAAAGCATCAAAAAGACAAACTGTGCTTCAGTATAAAAATTTGGCAAAATATTCTCTATGCCTAATTAACGTAAACAAAGAACTACCTGATAATTAAGTTGGTTTAGCAAGGAATGCTAGTTTTGCTAGGAAAAGGGATTTTGTGGTCAAAAAGTTTGGAGAAAACTGTGTGAAATAAAATTAAACATGATTTTATGAACCCTGGGCCTTCACATACTAACACACATCAAGGTCACTGAAGAAGTTGAAAAGTTCTAAATATGTTTGGCCATGGAACTCCCCTCTTAATAGGCCTCCTATATAGGAACATCTTCACAAAAGAACGATTTAGAGAAGTATGAGAAGAACTCTAATACAAAATGTCATCTGGTAGAAACATATGAATAATATTATTTGTAATTTTTAGAAGTTTTACCTCAACTGCAAGCCTGTAAGGGACATTATCATAATTGAGCTCAGAGTAGTTCAGTTGCTTGATCACCTGAAATCTGAATGTTACGATTCCAAGTTGCTGAGCCACATTATCACCATTATTTGACAAGAATGACATTGTGTTTGCATCTGCTTTTTCCTATACCACTTCTAATTATAGAATTCTTTTTTTTTAAACAGCTCAGTTAATGTTTTCTCAAACTATCAAAATATTTATTCATGAAAAAAAATCCAGCTAGAGGACAAAATATTATTTATTCACACATTCTTATAAAACTGACCAAGTGAATTTGTTAGGAAGTTATTTAAAATTATCAATGTCAAAATGAATGTACATTACTTTCTTTTTAGGAATTTTTGAAATGAAAGCTGATTTAAAATTCTATAAGTTTATAAAATGCTTTCTTCAAGATACTGCCATCTGTCCTCCATCAAGAAATATGGGATTTTACACCGTAGTCCCAGCTACTTAGGAGGCTGAGGCAAGAGAATCACTTAAGCCCAAAGAGTTTGAGGTTGCTGTAAGCTGTGACACAACAGCACTCCACTGAGGCCACAAAGTGAGACTCTGTCTCAAAAAAAAAAAAAAAAAAAAAAAAAAAAAA